>NC_084627.1:44889001-44926501 GCF_033978795.1 Nerophis ophidion | reverse complement strand
TTGGAATTGGGGGTTTTAAATCCCTGCTGCTGCTCACTGCTCCCCTGAACTCCCAGGGGGTGGAACAAGGCTGATGGGTCAAATGCAGAGGACAAATTTCTCCGCACCTAGTGTGTGTGTGACTATCATTGGTACTTTAACTAGATAAAAGTCTCTTACTGTTCGGGAACAGGTGTTTTGGTTCTGGCCCCGGATAGCAGGGGTCTTCTTACTTGGGTCATATTGCAGTCTACACATATCTCTTATGTGTGACTGCCATCTACTGGTCACACTTATCTTTTCAATATGTACCGAATAAAATTGCTTTGAGGTCGGTAGGCACAAGCAGAATTATTCTGTACATTAGGTTATAAGGCGCTACTGTCGAGTTTTGAGAAAAAAATGAAAGGATTTTAAGTGCGCCTTATAGTCCGAAAAATATGGTTATTGTTCAGGAAGAGTGTGAATGTTGTCTGTCTATCTGTGTTGGCCCTGCGATGAGGTGGCAACTTGTCCAGGTTGTACCCCGCCTTCCGCCCGATTGTAGCTGAGATAGGCGCCAGCGCCCCCCGCGACCCCTAAAGGGAATAAGCGGTAGAAAATGGATGGATGTATGGGATTCAGGAAGTGGCCAAATGTTGTGTTTGCAATAAATCAAAGCAGCTGAACTAGAATGATGACTCAGTAAAAGTCTATTTGATGTTAAATAATCATTGCTGCTTGTTGTTTACATGAATCTGTAGAATGTTTTTGTTTTTTTTACCGAGCAGTCTTGATGTCTTTGCAAGCCTCACCGTTAAAGATCCCAATTTGAAGCACAAGTGGAGATTTGTTGGAATGCTTTGCTGCCCTCCATTTTCAACTGTTTATAATACTTCTCTGTGTCTGCATATTTTCTCTGTGCACATTACTCATCAGAATAAAAAAAGGAACTATGAAAACCTCGACCAACTGTCCTATGACAACAAGCGAGGACCTAAGGTATATTTGCATGGTCAATGCACGCCGCCCACCAACTCTCCAAACGTAGCAACTAGAAAACCAGCCCCCGACCGGTCACCAGCCGACCCAGAAATGCCCCCATCCCTCCTTCTTGGTAGCACGTGTATTTTTTTATTTTTTTATTTTTTTTTATTTGAGGAATTCCCCCCCCTGTGAAGAATGGTTTTGCTATGAAAAGTCTTTTAATTTTTTTCAGCAAGGAAGAAAAAGAAAAGATCAGCGAGCAGCGCCCTGGCTTTTGTCATTTTCATTTTGTCGTTCAAAAAAAAGGAATGCATGTCCTCTGAACTGTCACTCACGCACAAACAGAGTTTGCAAGCCTTTTTCTTTGGAGAACCGGCAGTGAGAACCCGTCTCCCAGATGCTACTTCCTCCTGTTCTGTAGCACCCCCCCCCCACTTTATAAAAGTTCTTGTTTTTGTCATTGAGGCAAAACGCCCCTTCTCACCCCCCCACCCACCCCCCTTCACCCGTTTTTAGTTACTGGTTGCATTGACCTATTTCTTCCCCTCTACCTAACACATGCACGTCCTTTTTTTCAAGCCTTGATAACCCTCAGTTTGCATGCCAAACAAACAAACAAACCAAAAAACAATTTTTTCACCTTTTTATAAATTCAGCCGAAATATCCCTCTGGATCGCTTTTTTTATTTAAATTTTTTTTTACCCTTGTCTACCGTTTTCAAACTATAATCGTCCAAGCTCAAAGCAAGCAGGTAAAGAGGCATCATGGTGTCTGAGGGAGGGGAAGTAGCTGGCTTGACCTTTCTTGTGCCCCGATCACAGGCAGAGAAAGTCCTCCAGTTCAGCCAGGATACTAACTTAACGGCTCTGCTGCTGGAGGCCAAAGAACTGGAGGCTCGGGTCATCATCCTTTCCGCCAGGTGAGACTTTACCCGAAATGCAAACATTCATTTCTCCCACACAGCGGCATTTAGACCAAGCCTGGGCAATTACAGTGGGGGCAAAAAAAGTATTTTAGTCAGCCACCGATTGTGCACTTAAAATGATGACAGAGGTCTGTAATTTTCATCCTAGGTACACTTCAACTGTGAGAGACACCCCTGCCTTAGCAGAAAAACAGCCCCAAAGCATGATGTTTCCACCCCCATGCTTCACAGTAGGTGTGGTGTTCTTGGGATGCAACTCAGTATTCTTCTTCCTCCAAACATGACGAGTTGAGTTTATACCAAAAAGTTCTATTTTGGTTTCATCTGACCACATGACATTCTCCCAATCCTCTGCTGTATCATCAATGTATCCATTTTGGTATAAACTCAACTCGTCGTGTTTGGAGGAAGAAGAATACTGAGTTGCATCCCAAGAACACCATACCTACTGTGAAGCATGGGGGTGGAAACATCATGCTTTGGGGCTGTTTTTCTGCTAAGGGGACAGGACGATTGATCTGTGTTAAGGAAAGAATGAATGGGGCCATGTATCGTGAGATTTTGAGCCAAAACCTCCTTCCATCAGTGAGAGCTTTGAATGGTTGACCAAATACTTATTTTCCAACATAATTTACAAATACATTCTTTAAAATTCCTACAATGTGAATTCCTGGATTTTTTTTTCACATTCTGTCTCTCACAGTTGAAGTGTACCTATGATGAAAATTACAGACCTCTGTCATCATTTTAAGTGGGAGAACTTGCACAATCGCTGGCTGACTAAATATTTATTGCCCCACTATAATTTGTGTCTGGGGGGCCTTTATATCTATTTTTAGGAACACTAATACAAAGCCTCACAATAATGTCTGATTGAATGCTAAAAACGTTATGACAGACCGCCTTAAAAAACTGAATGGAATTTTTAATCTTTTTACTGAATGTGCATGGAAATATGTGGGATTTACAATATTAAATATGAAGGATAAAACACTGAATATTGACAACATATGAACGTCACCTACCCTCTACATCCACATATTTTACAATCAAGCGAAACGCAACAAAATGCAACAAACACAGCAAAATATGAATGAAAATGGTAAAAAAAAACACCTATAATCTGATATATAACTAAGCTTTAGAACTTTGTTGTAAAAATCTTCTTTCGGGTCTGTCCCGGACACCCACATTTCAGGCTCTGGAAACGCTCCCCACCCACACATGCTTGGGTCATTCTTAATGACTTACTTTCTCTCTAAATTGTACTTCACCGGATCTTTTTGTTTAGTTTTTTGACTCCCTCAATTCCTGTTTGGGTTTGTTTTTCCATGGGTACAAATTAGTTTCACCTGCCTCTGATTAGTACTCGGGACGCTCACCTGCTCCCGGGCACTAATCAGAGAGCTACATCATTTCCTTACCTTCACTGTGCCTCCGGAGTTCCATCTGCATTTTGGGAGAATGATCCACGCAGTAAAATGCGGCCCCGTCGTTGCAGCAAAATTCTAAAAAAAAAAAATAGTGCAGTTCCCCCTTTAATCCACTCCCTAACTAAGCAGTTATGGGCAAACAATCCATAGATTAGTCACACTTTTCTATAAACCGCAGGGTTCAAAGTAGCGGCTTAAAGTCCATAAAATCCTGAAATATTTCTTATCTAATAAAATATGTTATCGGGCCAGGCCTGTGTATGGGAAACAATGTAGTTAATGTCTGTTTAGCATTTTATTATTACTGTATTTACTCATTCTTAATGTTTTACTTTCTCTCTAAACTGTACTTGACCTTATCTTTTTGTTTACTTTTTTGAGTCCCTCAGTTCCTGTTTTGTGCACCCCGGGGTCTGTTTTGCCATGGGTGCAAATTAGTTTCACCTGCCTCTGATTAGTGCTCGGGGCGCTCACCTGCTCCCGGGCACTAATCAGAGAGCTTTTTATTCCTGTTTTTCGCCACACATTGTCTGGCTTTCTTTAGTTTGCACTACGCCACAGTTAACGACGTCTACTTTTTGATTCCTATGCCTGTTGATTCATAGACAATAAATCATTTCCTTACCTGCACTTTGCCTCCGGAGTTCTATCTGCATTTTGGGAGAACGATCCACGCAGTAATATGCGACCCCGTTGTTACAGCAAAATTCTAAAAAAAAAGTGCAGTTCATAATTCAGCAGTTAGGGGGAGAAAAATCCATAGATTAGCCGCACCTTTCTATAAACCGCAGGGTTTAAAGCTTGGGAAAAAAGTAGTGCTTTATAGTCCGTAAAATACTGAAATATTGTTTATCTGCAAAAATGTGTTATTGGCCCAGACCTGTGTATGGGAAAAATGTAGTTACTGTCTGTTTAGCATTGTATTAATACTGTCTTTACTCATTCTTAATGACTTACTTTCTCTCTAAAGTGTACTTCACCGGTGTCAGGTTGAGTTGTTGACGAACCCCAAGATGCAGAGACGGTGGCAGGCATTGAATAATAAAACATACTTCAATGTCCAAAAATTTAAAAATAAAGAAGAAACACAAACCAGGAACCAGGAACAAACAAACTGGAGTCAGGGAACAGGAATCAGAATTCAGGGAATCAGCTAGCAACGACACGTCACAACAATAATCCAGACCTGACTGGATGACAAAGCAGGTTTAAATAAGAGCCGGCTGATTGACACCAGGTGTGGCCAGGTGCCAATCAGCCACAGCTGAGGGGGAACAGCGCTCAGGGAGAAAAGCAGGAAATGACCAAAATAAAAGCACTGACAGGAAACAAAGACATACACAGAGGTTCCAAATTTAAGTTGTTTGATGAATCTGAATAAGCCTACGGCTTTGCATTTTGTTTATTATATATATATATTTTTTGGGATTCTATTTTTATTATTTTGAACTTACAACCCCCTGGTGCTGTTTTGTACTGTTTTCATAATGTTTTATAATGTTTTATATTGTTGTTTGACTTACTGTTTGTAATTGTTGAAATTTATAAATAAGCCTTTTAAAAAAAAAAAAAAAAAAAGACACACAGAGGAAAAAACTAAAACAAAACAAAACTGTCAGGTACAATCCTGACAACCGGATCTTTTTGTTTACTTTTTTGACTCCCTGAGTTCCTGTTTTGTGCACCCCATGGGTGCAAATTAGTTTCACCTGCCTCTGATTAGTGCTCGGCACGCTCACCTGCTCCCGGGCACCAATCAGAGAGCTACTTATTCCTGTTTTTCGCCACACACTGTCTGGCTTTCCCCTTTAATCCATTCCATAAATCAGCAGTTAGGGGAGAAAAATTCATAGATTAGCCGCATCTTTCTATAAACCGCAGGGTTCAAAGCTTGGGGAAAAAGTAGCGGCTTAATAGAAACTCATTCTTAATGACTTGATTACTCTCTCTCTAAATTGTACTTCACTGGATCTTTTTGTTTTACTCAACTTTTTTTGCTTCGTGGTGTCTTTGTCCCGTTGTGCCAGCGAGGAAGACGCCGCCGCCGTGTACAAGGCCGCCCGCTTCCTCAACATGACGGGCTCCGGCTACGTGTGGCTGGTGGGCGAGCGGGAGATGTCGGGTAAAGCGCTGAGCGAGGCGCCAGACGGTACGTCCATCATCCGGGCCCAAGCCTCTGGCAAACGCCCGAGTTAACCCTCACTGGGAGGCCAGAGCGTAACAAACACACAGATTAGTGAGATTAAGCGTGGAACCAGTGTGTGTCGCGTGATGGCTGAGCGTTTAAACGTTTAAGCACGCCGTGTTTAAAGGTTTAAATGTGTTGTGTTCAGTGCGCCTTGTGGTTTTTGTTCAGTTGTACTGTGTCTCTCCTGGCTTTTCATTATGCAATTGTGCCATATTAATGTCCTGGTTTCTAATGATCTATAAAGGAAGAGTTTTGCAACTGGTAGAATGGTAAGATTTTCCTGTTTTATCATTTATTCAGTTACTCTCACATTTAATCACAATGTGCTCACAAACACTGTCTCACTCCTACCTCTCAGACTCCCCCTGGGTGCAGGGGTCGGCAACCCAAAATGTTGAAAGGGCCATATTGGACTAAAAATACAACAAACAAATCTGTCCGGAGCCGCAAAAAATTGAAAGTTTTATATTATAGCCTACTATCAAAATTGCTTTACAGTCTTATATAAGTGTCATAATGAAGACTACACATGATGTAAGTGTCTATATTAGCTATATTAGCCTACTGTCAAAATGATGTTAAAAGTCTTATATAAGTGTTATAATGAAGGCAACACATGACGTAAGTGTCTATATTAGCTATATTAGCCTACTATCAAAATTACTTTAAAAGTCTTATATAAGTTTAATAATGAATGCAACATATGGTGTAAGTATCGATATTAGCGATAATAGCCTACTATCAAAATTACTTTAAACGTCTTATATAAGTTTAATAATGAAGGCAACACATGGTGTAAGTGTCTATATTAGCTCTATTAGCCTACTATCAAAATGACTTTAAAAGTCTGGTATAAGTGTAATAATGAAGACAACACATGATGTAAGTGTCTATATTAGCTATAATAGCCTACGATCAAAATTACTTTAAACGTTATATAAGTGTTATAATGAAGGCAACACATTATGTAAGTGTCTATATTAGCTCTATTAGCCTACTATCAAAATTACTTTAAAAGTCTTATATAAGTGTTATAATGAAGACAAAACATGGTGTGAGTGTCTATATTAGCTCTAATAGCCTACTATAAAAAATATTTTAAAAGTCTTATATAAGTGTTATAATGAAGACAACACATGATGTAAGTGTCTATATTAGCTATAATAGCCTACTATGAAAATTAATTTAAAAGTCTTATATAAGTTTAATAATGAAGGCAACACATGGTGTAAGTGTCTATATTAGCTCTATCAGCCTACTATCATAATTACTTTAAAAGTCTTATAAAAGTGTAATAATGAAGGCAACACATGATGTAAGTGTCTATATTAGCTCTATTAGCCTACTATCAAAATTACTTTAAAAGTCTTATATAAGTGTAATAATGAAGGCAAAACATGGTGCAAGTGTCTATATTAGCTCTACTAGCCTACTATCAAAATGACTTTAAAAGTCTTGTATAAGTGTAATAATGAAGACAACACATGATGTAAGTGTCTATATTAGCTCTATTAGCGTACTACCAAAATGACTTTAAAAGTCTTATATAAGTTTAATAAGCACTCCCACAAGTCAATAACATCAACAAAGCGCACTTTTATGCGTTCACACACAGTATAAAACTTTTGGTGGACAAAATGAGACAAAGAAGGAGTGGAGGACTTTACATGTAAACAAATTTGCGTCACAGTCCACACTATGGTGAGTTCAAGAACCACCAAAATTAGTACGACAAAACGATGTCCACCAAACAGTGAAGCATACACACAAAACATGTCAAACAGTAGTAGTTCTAACAATTGGGAAGGTTTTTGTCATGTTTGTCCTCAAACAAAATACATACTCGTTGACAAATTGAAAAGAGAAACTGGAAATTGTGATATGTTGTATGCTTACATGTTCGAAATAAACTCAAACTCAATACTTAAACAAAAAAATATATATTTTTCGCCCATCTTTTTCAGCATTTTTTTAAATTGCTCCAGGGAGCCACTAGGGCGGCACTAAAGAGCCGCGGGTTGCTGACCCCCGCCTTGGTGCAAACAATTATTTATTTTTTTTCCATTCTGTCATCGTCTCTCTCACCTCCACTGCGGCTTCTTACAGAAGTCGGTTGGACCTGGTTGCAATCAGAAAACTTAGCTGAAGTTGGATTCCTGCTTTGTTTAGCCAGTACCAGTAACACAAGGATGAGTTTGCCTGAACACCCCCCCCCCCCCCTGCCCCCCCGCCCCCCAGTTAAGCATAACAGGAAAATAATACATTCAAATCCAACTTCAAGGGACTCTTTACACATGCTGTAAAAAGGTCATCAATAGCCGAAAAAAAAAAAAACAGAACCCAGTGATATTTATTTCTCTGGCTGCTGATGTGGACCTTTTTATTCAGGATGTCTAAACCGGAGGCCCTATAAGTTTTGGCCCACTTTGGAGCATTGCAAAAGGATCCTAAGAGGCAGCACTTTGCACCGATGAGTAATTGCCTGTTTTTTTTTTTTTTTTTGTGGGACTGGTCGTAGGTCTTATCGGCCTGCAGCTCATTAACGGGAAGAATGAGTCGGCTCACATCAATGACGCGGTGGCGGTGGTGGCGCAGTCCATCCAGGAGCTCTTTGAGAAGGAAAACATCACAGAGCCGCCAAAGGGATGTGTGGGCAACACCAACATCTGGAAAACCGGGCCTCTCTTCAAACGGTACACACCTGTGGCATATTCTTTCTTACCTGTATTCACGATTCCAGAAGAGTGTTCATTTACGAACAATAATAATGCTACTTGGTCGGAGGGGGCGTGGTTGGAGGTGTGGTTTGGGCGGGGGGCGTGGTTAAGATGGGACGAGTATAATTCACCAACTCGAGTATTTCATGTATATTTAATTTATATTTCATTTATATTTATATGTATGAAAAACTTGACTTTCTATGAATTCCAGCTATATATATTTATTTTATTATATATATATATATATATATATATATATATATATATATATATATATATATATATATATAAATAAATAAAATAAATAGTTGAATTTCAGACGACACAGTAATAAAAACAGTTGTTCTACTAACTGTACTGTGCTTGCTGGTTATTTAAAAAAAACAACAACAACACTTACCTTTCACTATTTCAGTAACCTTTGTTCTGCCATTTGCGTATTGGCGAGAGTCACTTGCCGTCAGGTGCACAACACCACGTAAATCGTTTGCCAATCAAAAAAGCAACCCCATAACGCTAATAGCCGAAATTCATCAGGAGATGGCGACAGACAACATAGAATCACTCTATTACAGATGGCCGTAACTTCCTCGTTCTTCTGCTTTGTCTCCTTGTGTGTGCAGTTTTTTATTAAAAAGCCGTAGATGTTGTAACGTGATTGGGCAGGCAAGCTGTTTATATAACAGGAAAGTGGACGTGAAAACAGGCTCTCCCCGCTCATGTCCGCATGGAGCTGGAGGGGGCGTGAATTTCGGGAGATTTCCGGGAGAAAATTTCTTCCGGGAAGTTTTCGGGAGAAGCGCTGAATTTCGGGAGTATGGGGATGGGTAACACTTTTGTAGGTACAACAGAATTCTGTGTGTACCAGCCGGTACCAAGTCACGTAAAATCAAAAGGTACAATATTTCGATATCTTTGTTGCTCAAGCTGAGGCGTATTCATAGCGGACTGCCTCCAGGTCAGGCCTGGCCAATTATTTTGCCTCGGGGCCAAATTTAGAGAAAAAAATGTGTCTGGGTGCCGGTATATCTATTTTTAAGAACTCTCAGTCGTCCTCAGACGAGTTTCCATCAGAGTCTCCAATCATTCCGGTTCTCCATTTACCCGGCCAGCTCCACGGAGCTTTCAGCTCCCACATATTTCTTCAGGATGTCCACGTACGTTTTTAGGACGTTGGTGTGGAAGTTTCTATGTGTGGGTTCCCCTAGGGCCGACAGAATCTTTGTGAACCCAAGTCCAGGGTTCGACAAGTCTTTTTTTTTTTCTGATACGTCTCACTCCTGATCTGATCACCTCCTGCTCACTGGTGTGTGTCTGCTCCTCTGCCTCCTCATGGCCTCGGACGCTGCTGATAAAGTAGGCAGGTGATTAGAAAATAATCCCAGCTGGGCAATCTACTCATTTGTCAGTTGGGCTTCGAAGCCGGGCCATACACACTCCCTTCCCGCAGGAGGCGCGCCGACCACGCCCCCCTCCACAGTTGGTAAAAAAACAAAAACACTTTCAGTATGAACACTTTGTAGGACTCAACAAAAGACTAGACGAGCCTATTCGACTTAATGGCACTTCCTGGATACAGCATAATACTGAGGACAAACCACTATTAGCTCATTGTTATATTTCAAATAAACAAATTAGATTCATTATTATAAAAGTTTATATTCATTACTTCATAAATATACATAAACTGGTACTGCTGAATATTAGTGTTGAGTCCCAGATACCTGTTATTGATACTGTATCGATTCAAAGTTACAGTAGCTATTCCTAACTATTACTGTTTTACTCATACAATGTACAATGTACTCATACTATTATAATTAATAAACATAATGTTTTTTTTAGTGCTGTCACACGATTACATTTCTAATGGGATTATTCACAATCAATCACAATTATTTAGACAAACATTTTGATTAATTGCTGCAAATTGCTTGTGTGCATTATTTGAAATAACTTGAAAAAAGACCCTATATTTGACAATGAAATGTCATTTTTGTCATATTTCATTGTCAAATATAGGGTCTTTTTTCAAGTTATTTCAAATAATGCACACAAGCAATTTGCAGCAATTAATCACAATTAATCAAAATGTGTGTCTGAATAATTGTGATTGATTGTGAATAATCCCATTAGAAATGTAATCGTGTGACAGCACTAAAAAAAACATTATGTTTATTAATTATAATAGTACCTACTACATTGTATGAGTAAAATACTAATAGTTAGGAATAGGTACTGTAACTTTTGTATTTGAATCGATACAGTATCTGCAAATTGCTTGTGTGCATTATTTGAAATACCTTGAAAAAAGACCCTATATATGACAAAAATGACAAAAATGACATTTCATTGTCAAATATAGGGTCTTTTTCAAATAATGCACACAAGCAATTTGCAGAAAGGGAATAAGCGGTAGAAAATGGATGGATGGATGGACATTTCATTGTCAGAATGTCATACAGAGGGGAAAATGAATGTTCCCTGGAATGTATGTATATATATATATATATATATATATATATATATATATATATATATATATTTTTTTTATTTATTTATTTATTTTATTTTATTTTTTTTTAAAGGGTTGAATCTACTTCTCCTTTGCTTGTTACAGGGTGCTGATGTCATCTAAATACCCAGAGGGCCTCACGGGACGCGTGGAGTTCAATGACGACGGCGACAGGAAGTACGCCCACTACAGCATTCTCAACTACCAGAAGAGTCGACTCATTCAAGTTGGCGTTTATAACGGGACACAGGTGGGCTACCTCTTTACTAGCAATGTGTTGTCTGTGACACAATGTGACAAAGAACATTTTACAACATAATGTGATTAATTTATGATGGCTCAGATGTGAATCACTACAATCGGGTCCCACAGCAAACTGGATTCCAGTTCATTGCAATACCACAACCCTGGATATTGTTCAGTTTAGTTAAATTGAAGAACTTGCACACAAAGCAACACCGGAGGTGACTATGACGTGCACAATTTCCACCATTGTGTGTGTGTGGACAAGGATAAGGTTAGGTGGGATTCATCCTGGATAACCTCAGGATAGAATAGGATAGGTCTTTATTGTCATTGCACAAGTTGTTTTCAGCACAAACTTGTTCAAGATTAGACAAACAAACAGTGTGGGGTGGGAAAAAACCTCCATAGCAAAGCACATCTTGAGAGATCTAGCAAAAGAAGGGATGGAGTGGGGGGCTATGGTGGCAGGCTGCAGCCCCTATAGGATTTGCGTCGAGGGCGTTTGATTGGGGGGTGGGGCTACACCAATATCTTAGTGTAGAACGGGGCCTGAGCATGCCCATTGTGTGAGTGTGGACAAGGATAAGGTTAGGTGGGATTTACCCTGGATGACCTTAGGATAGGATAGGATAGGGTAGGTCTTTGTTTTCAGCACAAACCCGTTCAAGATCAGACTAACAAACAGTGTACAGGGTTACAGACCAGGAACGCTAATGGGTCGTCACAAGGTGCCCCGTAAAAGATGGGGAAAAAGGTCAACGCTGGGGAAGGATGAGTAAAAAATATATAATCTAGACTAGGCTCCTAAGCGGGCCCAGTCTGGAGTGTGAAAAAACCTCCCTAGCAAAGCACATCTTGAGAGATCTAGCAACAGAAGGGGGGGAGTGGGGGGCCATGGTGGCAGGCTGCACCTCTCAGGCGCTTCCCATCCTTCCCTCACCTCTATGGGATTTGCGTCGAGGGCGATTGATTAGGGGGTGGGAATACACCAATATCTTAGTGTAGAACGGGGCCTGAGCATGCCCATTGTGTGAGTGTGGACAAGGATAAGGTTAGGTGGGATTTACCCTGGATAACTTTAGGATAGGATAGGATAGGTTTTTTTTTTTCAGCACAAACCCGTTCAAGATCAGACTAACAAACAGTGTGCAGGGTTACAGAACAGGAACGCTAACGGGTCGTCACAAGGTGCCCCGTAAAAGATGGGGGAAAGGTCAACGCTGGGGAAGGATGAGTAAAAAATATATAATCTAGACTAGGCTCCTAAGCGGGCCCAGTCTGGAGTGGGAAAAAACCTCTGTAGCAAAGCACATCTTGAGAGATCTAGCAACAGAGGGGAGGGAGTGGGGGGCCATGGTGGCAGGCTGCAGCTCTCAGGCGTTGTCCATCCTTCCATCGCCCCTATGGGATTTGTATCGAGGGCGTTTGATTGGGGGGTGGGGCTACACCAATATCTTAGTGTAGAACGGGGCCTGAGCATACCCATTGTGTGAGTGTGGACAAGGATAAGGTAAAGTGGGATTTAACCTGGATAACCTTAGGATAGGATAGGGTAGGTATTTGTTTTCAGCACAAACCCGTTCAAGATCAGACTAACAAACAGTGTACAGGGTTACAGAACAGGAACGCTAATGGGTCGTCACAAGGTGCCCCGTAAAAGATGCGAAAAAGGTAAACGCTGGGGAAGGATGAGTAAAAAATATATAATCTAGACTAAGATCCTAAACGAGCCCAGTCTGGAGTGGGAAAAAACTTCCCTAGCAAAGCACATCTTGAGAGATCTAGCAACAGAAGGGGGGGAGTGGGGGGCCATGGTGGCAGGCTGCAGCTCTCAGGCGTTGTCCATCCTTCCATCGCCCCTATGGGATTTGCGTCGAGGGCGTTTGATTGGGGGGTGGGGCTACACCAATATCTTAGTGTAGAACGGGGCCTGAGCATACCCATTGTGTGAGTGTGGACAAGGATAAGGTAAAGTGGGATTTAACCTGGATAACCTTAGGATAGGATAGGGTAGGTATTTGTTTTCAGCACAAACCCGTTCAAGATCAGACTAACAAACAGTGTACAGGGTTACAGAACAGGAACGCTAATGGGTCGTCACAAGGTGCCCCGTAAAAGATGCGAAAAAGGTAAACGCTGGGGAAGGATGAGTAAAAAATATATAATCTAGACTAAGATCCTAAACGAGCCCAGTCTGGAGTGGGAAAAAACTTCCCTAGCAAAGCACATCTTGAGAGATCTAGCAACAGAAGGGGGGGAGTGGGGGGCCATGGTGGCAGGCTGCAGCTCTCAGGCGTTGTCCATCCTTCCATCGCCCCTATGGGATTTGCGTCGAGGGCGTTTGATTGGGGGGTGGGGCTACACCAATATCTTAGTGTAGAATGGGGCCTGAGCATGCTAATTGTGTGAGTGTGGACAAGGATAAGGTTAGGTGGGATTTACCCTGGATAACTTTAGGATAGGGTAGAATAGGTCTTTGTTTTCAGCACAAACCCGTTCAAGATCAGACTAACAAACAGTGTACAGGGTTACAGAACAGGAACGCTAATGGGTCGTCATAAGGTGCCCCGTAAAAGATGGGGAAAAGGTAAACGCTGGGGAAGGCTGAGTAACAAATATATAATCTAGACTAAGCTCTTAAACGGGCCCAGTCTGGAGTGGGAAAAAAAACTCTGTAGCAAAGCACATCTTGAGAGATCTAGCAACAGAAGAGGGGGAGTGGGGGGCCATGGTGGCAGGCTGCAGCTCTCAGGCATTGTCCATCCTTCCATCGCCCTTATGGGATTTGCGTCGAGGGCGTTTGATTGGTGGGTGGGGCTACACCAATATCTTAGTGTAGAACGGGGCCTGAGCATGCCCATTGTGTGAGTGTGGACAAGGATAAGGTTAGGTGGGATTTACCCTGGATAACTTTAGGATAGGGTAGAATAGGTCTTTGTTTTCAGCACAAACCCGTTCAAGATCAGACTAACAAACAGTGTACATGGTTACAGAACAGGAACGCTAACGGGTCGTCACAAGGTGCCCCGTAAAAGATGGGGGAAAGGTCAACGCTGGGGAAGGATGAGTAAAAAATATATAATCTAGACTAGGCTCCTAAGCGGGCCCAGTCTGGAGTGGGAAAAAACCTCTGTAGCAAAGCACATCTTGAGAGATCTAGCAACAGAGGGGAGGGAGTGGGGGGCCATGGTGGCAGGCTGCAGCTCTCAGGCGTTGTCCATCCTTCCATCGCCCCTATGGGATTTGCATCGAGGGCGTTTGATTGGGGGGTGGGGCTACACCAATATCTTAGTGTAGGACGGGGCCTGAGCATGCCCATTGTATGAGTGTGGACAAGGATAAGGTTAGGTGGGATTTACCCTGGATAACCTTAGGATAGGATAGGGTAGGTATTTGTTTTCAGCACAAACCCGTTCAAGATCAGACTAACAAACAGTGTACATGGTTACAGAACAGGAACGCTAATGGGTTGTCACAAGGGGCCCCGTAAAAGATGGGCAAAAAGGTCAACGCTGGGGAAGGATGAGTAACAAATATATAATCTAGACTAAGCTCCTAAACGGGCCCAGTCTTTAGTGGGAAAAAACCCCATAGCAAAGCACATATACATATTACAACGTACATCTCGAGATACTTAGCAACAGAGGGGAGGGAGTGAGGGGGCCATGGTGGCAGGCCGCAGCTCTCAGGCGCACATTGTGTGTGCGTGGACAAAGATAAGGTTAGGTGGGATTTACCCTGGTTAACCTTAGGATAGGATAGGGTAGGTCTTTGTTTTCATCACAAACCTGTTCAAGAACGCTAATGGGTCGCCACAAGCCTCCCCGTAAAAGATGAGATAAAGGTGGGGAAGGGGGAGTAAAATAAATTCAATCTAGACTGGGCTCCTAAGGGGGCCCAGTCTGGAGTGGGAAAAAACCTCCATAGCAAAACGCATTACCATATTACAACGTACATCTCGAGATATCTAGCCCATCCTTCCATCACCCCTGTTGGATTTGCGTCGAAGGCGTTTGATTGATGGGTGGGGCTTAGCCAGCTTAGTGTATTACCAAGTCTTGAGCATGCGCTGTTTTTGCTTGGTGGTTGAAGAAGAATTTTGCCATCAATCCCACATGGGTGCTCAGCCTATGATCCCAACACATAGGGTTAGGATACAGGAGTTAAAGGTCAATCATAAATAACAGAACAGCTGTGGCTGCACACCCACTGTCAGCCTCCCATGAAATTGTTAAGTACCGTACGTACGTGTGTGGTGTGTGTGTGTGTGTGTGTGTGTAGGTGGTAATGAACAATCAGCGAAAGATTATCTGGCCTGGCGGGGAGACAGAAAAACCACAAGGCTTCCAAATGTCAACTCGACTGAAGGTAAGGTGGCTCCACATTGACACAGTAACCAGATCTGATTGTTTGAAATGAACTTATGTTCATGCTAACATGTGTTCTTAAAACGCAAGCTCATCCTCCCCATGTCCATAAGCGCTCACATTGAACATGAAATGTCCTTTCAAAACATACTTGCCAACCTTGAGACCTCCGATTTCGGGAGGTGGGGGGTGGGGGGCGTGGTCGGGGGTGGGGCGGGGGGCATGGAGTATATTTACAGCTATAATTCACCAAGTCAAGTATTTCATATATATATATATATTTATATATATATAAGAAATACTTGAATTTCAGTGTTCATTTATTTACACATATACACACACATAACACTCATCTACTCATTGTTGAGATAAGGGTTGAATTGTCCATCCTTGTTCTATTCTCTGTCAGTATTTTTCTAACCATATGCACATACGGTAGACGGCAGTATGGTCCTGTTTAAGAGTGTCACAACATTGCTGTTTACGGCAGACGTGACTGCTGTTGTTGTGTGTAGTTACCGCGCTGGGAGGTGGGGGGTGGGGGGTGTGTTCGAGGGTGGGGCGGGGGGCGTGGAGTATATTTACAGCTATAATTCACCAAGTCAAGTATTTCATACATATATATATATATATGTGTGTGTGTGTGTGTGTGTGTGTGTGTGTGTGTGTGTGTGTGTGTGTGTGTGTGTGTGTGTGTGTGTGTATATATATATATATATATATATATATATATATATATATATATATATATATATATGCGTGTGTGTGTGTGTGTGTGTGTGTGTGTATGTATATATATGTGTGTGTGTGTGTGTATATATATATATATAAGAAATAATTGACTTTCAGTGGATTCTAGCTATATATATATATATTTATTTTATTGTATATATATATATATATAAATAAATTACTTGAATTTCAGTGTTCATTTATTTACACATATACACACACATACCACTCATCTACTCATTGTTGAGTTAAGGGTTGAATTGTCCATCCTTGTTCTATTCTCTGTCACTATTTTTCTAACCATATGCATATACGGTAGACGGCAGTATTGTCCTGTCTAAGAGTGTCACAACATTGTTGTTTACGGCAGACGAACTGCTGTACAGTAGACGAAAACGTGACTGCTGTTGTTGTGTGTAGTTACCGCGCTGGGAGGACGTTAATGAAACTGCCTAACAATAAACCCACATAAGAAACCAAGAACTCGCCCTCGATTATTCTACAGTTATAACATCATTGGGCAGACGCGCTGTTTATATTGTCGGAAAGCGGACGTGAAAACAGGCTGTCGACACTCAAGTCGGCATGGAGCTGAAGGGGGCGTGGCCTCCAGCTCCGCCTGAATTTCGGGAGATTTTCGGGAGAAAATTTGTCCTGGGAGGTTTTCGGGAGAGGCGCTGAATTTCGGGAGTCTCCCGGAAAATCTGAAAGGGTTGGCGAGTATGTTTCAAAACCAACTCCTGTGTCCGTCTCCTATCTGCTTCTCGGGCTCTTCCATCCTCCATCGCTGTTCCTCACGAGAACGGGGAAGATCCCAATCCATGTGATCAACAGCTTTTCTCCCCCTATTTGTTGTAGATAGTGACAATACACCAGGAGCCATTTGTGTACGTGAAGCCCACTATGCCGGATGGGACGTGCAAGGAGGAAATAACACTAAACGGAGTCTTAATTAAAAAGGTTATCTGCACTGGGCCCAATGAGACCATCCCAGGTAACACATCAGGGACGTTTCTATCATCATCCATGTGCTTTTAATGCACAGACACCCACTGGAGATGCATACATATATATGCAGTAGGTATCTATATATGTATGCATGGAGCTGAGTGTGCCATGCAAATGTGTGTCATGTGCTTGAAGTGTGTGTGTGTGTGTGTGTGCGTGTGTGTGAGACGCATCTGTGCAGTCTACATGCGCCGGTTCAGGACATCAAATCATTCAGCCGGCCGAGTCCCTCCACGCTGATTGTGACTGGCAACCGTTTCTCCTTCGGTTACAGGACGCCCAATCGTGCCGCAGTGTTGTTACGGATTCTGCATTGATCTCCTGATCAAGCTGGCAATGACTATGAACTTTACCTACGAGGTTCACCTGGTGGCTGATGGGAAATTTGGGACCCAGGAGCGGGTGAGTGTCATCTCCCCTCACGACTGGGAGGGACAATGTTATTAATATTTTTTTTTTCCATTTGCTTACACAATTTGACTAACTTTGTATTGTTTCAATGTTTAAACACAACATTGAATGTTCTTGATTCCTAGATTACTTGCAAAATGACAGACTTTGGTCAAAACCCATGCCCATTCTTTAAAATAAAGCAAGCCCATCCATCTATCCATTTTCTACCGCTTATTCCCTTTGGACGGAAGGCGGGGTACACCCTGGACAAGTCGCTACCTCAACGCAGAGCCAACACAGATAGACAGACAACATTCACACTCACATTCACACACTATGGCCAATTTAGTGTTGCCAATCAACCTATCACCAGGTCCATGTCTTTGGAAGGGGGAGGGGCTTATCCCCAGGTGCATGTCTTTGGAAGGGGGAGGAAGCCTGAGTACCCGGAGGGAACCCACGCAATCACGGGGAGGACATGTGCAAACTCCACACAGAAAGATCCCGACCCCGGGATTGAACCCCGGACTACTCAGGACCTTCGTATTGTGAGGCAGACGCACTAACCCCTCTGTCACCGTGAAGCCCAAAATAAAGCAAGAATTTGTAAAAAATGCAGTTTTATTGTCATCTCCCTCACAAAGACTTAAAATGATAATGTTAGGAGTTGGTCCAGTGGTGGTGACCCCAGGATGCAGAGACGGTAGACAAGGTGGGATTACAAAAAAATTAAAAAAATTAATTAGACAAAAGAGATAAGTAAGGGGGCAGCACGGTGGAAGAGGGGTTTGTGCGTCTGCCTCACAATACGAAGGTCCTGAGTAGTTCTGGGTTCAATCCAGGGTTCGGGATCTTTCTGTGTGGAGTTTGCATGTCCTCCCCGGGACTGGCTGGGTTCCCTCCGGGTACTCCGGCTTCCTCCCACTTCCAAAGACATGCACCTGGGGATAAGTTGATTGGCAACACTAAATGGTCCCTAGTGTGTGAATGTGAGTGTGAATGTAGTCTGTCTACTGTGTTGGCCCTGCGATGAGGTGGCGACTTGTCCAGGGTGTACCCCGCCTTCCGCCCGATTGTAGCTGAGATAGGCACCAGCGACCCCAAAGGGAATAAGCGGTAAAAAATGGATGGATGGATGGATGGATGGATAACTAAGGGCGATGGGGCAGAAACGCACACCATGTAATTAGGACAAAACAGTTTCCTCAGAGGTCGGCAGGTGAAAGGGCCAGGGCACACTGAGCAAGGCAAGAGTCCTAAACCCATCAATCCATTTTCTACCGCTTATTCCCTTCGGGGTCGCGGGGGGCTTATCCTTGTGTAAGGTGTAAAGATGTGTGTATCACAATCCTAGTGTGTGTGTGAAGTGGGAAAATGTGTGTATCTGTGTGCAAGGTGGGGAGGTGTGTGTAAAGCATTGTGGGTAATATATCGCCAAAAATGTGAAGCGGAGTCTATGCCTAATATTAGGCAAATTTGCACAGTGGTTTGGTTTACTGTGTGTAGACTTTTGTTAACTGTGTGAAAATGTAAAATTTTGTGTGTAAGCAATTGGAAAAAACTGTAAGTGGGAAAGTTCCTGCTTTGGAAAGGGGCTTTATGTCAGATTTCTACAGTGGTGTGTTGTCAGGGCCAGCAAGGCCTTCTCTGCTGGTACACACAGAATTATGTTGTACCGACAAAAGCGGGACCCATAATACTAGTAGTAACATTATAAGTAAACATATAAGTATTTTTTTATTTACTTCCCTAAATATCTTCAAGTATTCATATTCTCTTCATGAGGAACAAAGGTATGGAAGTATTGTACCGTTTGATTTCACGTGACTCGGTACCTGCTGGTACACACAGAATTATGTTGTTCGGACAAAAGCGGGACCCATAGTACTAGCAGTAACATTATAAGTAAACATATAAGTATTTTTTTATTATTTTCCCTAAATATCTTCAAGTATTCATATTCTCTTCATGAGCAACAAAAGTATGGAAGTATTGTACCGTTTGATTTCACGTGACTCGGTACCTGCTGGTAAACACAGAATTATGTTGTACGGACAAAAGCGGGACCCATAATACTAGTAGTAACATTATAAGTAAACATATAAGTTTTTTTTTACTTACTTTCCCTAAATATCTTCAAGTATTCATATTCTCTTCATGAGGAACAAAGGTATGGAAGTATTGTACCATTTGATTTCACGTGACTCGGTACCTGCTGGTACACACAGAATTATGTTGTTCGGACAAAAGCGGGACCCATAATACTAGTAGTAACATTATAAGTAAACATATAAGTATTTTTTTATTATTTTCCCTAAATATCTTCAAGTATTCATATTCTCTTAATGAGCAACAAAGGTATGGAAGTATTGTACCGTTTGATTTCACGTGACTCGGTACCTCCTAGTAAACACAGAATTATGTTGTACCGACAAAAGCGGGACCCATCCCTAGTAGTAACATTATAAGTAACGAAAAAAGTATTTTTTTTATTTATTTTCCCTAAATATCTTCAAGTATTCATATTCTCTTAATGAGCAACAAAGGTATGGAAGTATTGTACCGTTTAATTTCACGTGACTCGGTACCTGCTGGTACACACAGAATTAAGTTGTTCGGACAAAAGCGGGACCCATAGTACTAGTAGTAACATTATAAGTAAACATAAGTATTTTTTTATTATTTTCCCTAAATATCTTCAAGTATTCATATTCTCTTCATGAGGAACAAAGGTATGGAAGTATTGTACCGTTTGATTTCACGTGACTCGGTACCTGCTGGTACACACAGAATTATGTTGTTCGGACAAAAGCGGGACCCATAGTACTAGCAGTAACATTATAAGTAAACATATAAGTATTTTTTTATTATTTTCCCTAAATATCTTCAAGTATTCATATTCTCTTCATGAGCAACAAAAGTATGGAAGTATTGTACCGTTTGATTTCACGTGACTCGGTACCTGCTGGTAAACACAGAATTATGTTGTACGGACAAAAGCGGGACCCATAATACTAGTAGTAACATAAGTAAACATATAAGTATTTTTTTACTTACTTTCCCTAAATATCTTCAAGTATTCATATCCTCTTCATGAGGAACAAAGGTATGGAAGTATTGTACCATTTGATTTCACGTGACTCGGTACCTGCTGGTACACACAGAATTATGTTGTTCAGACAAAAGCGGGACCCATAATACTAGTAGTAACATTATAAGTAAACATATAAGTATTTTTTTATTATTTTCCCTAAATATCTTCAAGTATTCATATTCTCTTAATGAGCAACAAAGGTATGGAAGTATTGTACCGTTTGATTTCACGTGACTCGGTACCTCCTAGTAAACACAGAATTATGTTGTACCGACAAAAGCGGGACCCATCCCTAGTAGTAACATTATAAGTAACGAAAAAAGTATTTTTTTTATTTATTTTCCCTAAATATCTTCAAGTATTCATATTCTCTTAATGAGCAACAAAGGTATGGAAGTATTGTACCGTTTAATTTCACGTGACTCGGTACCTGCTGGTACACACAGAATTAAGTTGTTCGGACAAAAGCGGGACCCATAGTACTAGTAGTAACATTATAAGTAAACATATAAGTATTTTTTTATTATTTTCCCTAAATATCTTCAAGTATTCATATTCTCTTCATGAGGAACAAAGGTATGGAAGTATTGTACCGTTTGATTTCACGTGACTCGGTCCCTGCTGGTACACACAGAATTATGTTGTTCGGACAAAAGCGGGACCCATAATACTAGTAGTAACATTATAAGTAAACATATAAGTATTTTTTTATTATTTTCCCTAAATATCTTCAAGTATTCATATTCTCTTCATGAGGAACAAAGGTATGGAAGTATTGTACCGTTTGATTTCACGTGACTCGGTACCTGCTGGTACACACAGAATTATGTTGTACCGACAAAAGCGGGACCCATCCCTAGTAGTAGTAACATTTTAAGTAAAGATAAAAGTATGTTTTTATTTACTTTCCCTAAATATCTTCAAGTATTCATATTCTCTTCATGAGGAACAAAGGTATGGAAGTATTGTACCGTTTGATTTCACTTGACTCGGTACCTGCTGGTACACACAGAATTATGTTGTACCGACAAAAGCGGGACCCATAATACTAGTAGTACCATTATAAGTAAACATATAAGTATTTTTTTATTTACTTTCCCTAAATATCTTCAAGTATTCATGTTCTCTTCATGAGGAACAAAGGTATGGAAATATTGTTCCGTTTGATTTCACGTGACTCGGTACCTGCTGGTACACACAGAATTATGTTGTACCGACAAAAGCGGGACCCATCCCTAGTAGTAGTAACATTATAAGTAAAGATATAAGTATGTTTTTATTTACTTTCCCTAAATATCTTCAAGTATTCATATTCTCTTCATGAGGAACAAAGGTATGGAAGTATTGTACCGTTTGATTTCACGTGACTCGGTACCTGCTGGTACACATAGAATTATGTTGTTCGGACAAAAGCGGGACCCATCCCTAGTAGTAGTAACATTTTAAGTAAATATGAAAGTATTTTTTTATTTACTTTCCCTAAATATCTTCAAGTATTCATATTCTCTTCATGAGCAACAAAGGTATGGAAGTATTGTACCGTTTGATTTCACATGACTCGTTACCTGCTGGTACACACAGAATTATGTTGTACCGACAAAAGCGGGACCCATCCCTGCTAGAAGTAACTTTATAAGTAAAGATAAAAGTATGTTTTTATTTACGTTCCCTAAATATCTTCTAGTATTCATGTTCTCTTCATGAGGAACAAAGGTATGAAAGTATTGTACCGTTTGATTTCACGTGACTCGGTACCTGCTGGTACACACAGAATTATGTTGTTCGGACAAAAGCGGGACCCATCCCTAGTAGTAGTAACATTTTAAGTAAACATATACGTATTTTTTTTATTTACTTTCCCTAAATATCTTTAAGTATTCATATTCTCTTCATGAGCAACAAAGGTATGGAAGTATTGTACCGTTTGATTTCACGTGACTCGGTACCTGCTGGTACACACAGAATTATGTTGTTCGGACAAAAGCGGGACCCATAGTACTAGTAGTAACATTATAAGTAAACATATAAGTATTTTTTTATTATTTTCCCTAAATATCTTCAAGTATTCATATTCTCTTCATGAGGAACAAAGGTATGGAAGTATTGTACCTTTTGATTTCACGTGACTCGGTACCTGCTGGTACACACAGAATTATGTTGTACGGACAAAAGCGGGACCCATAATACTAGTAGTAATATTATAAGTAAACATATAAGTATTTTTTTACTTACTTTCCCTAAATATCTTCAAGTATTCATATTCTCTTCATGAGGAACAAAGGTATGGAAGTATTGTACCGTTTGATTTCACGTGACTCGGTACCTGCTGGTACACACAGAATGATGTTGTTCGGACAAAAGCGGGACCCATCCCTAGTAGTAGTAACATTTTAAGTAAAGATAAAAGTATTTTTTTATTTACTTTCTGTAAATATCTTCAAGTATTCATATTCTCTTCATGAGCAACAAAGGTATGGAAATATTGTACCGTTTGATTTCACGTGACTCGGTACCTGCTGGTACACACAGAATTATGTTGTACCGACAAAAGCGGGACCCATAATACTAGTAGTAACATTATAAGTAAACATATAAGTATTTTTTATTTACTTTCCCTAAATATCTTCAAGTATTCATATTCTCTTCATGAGGAACAAAGGTATGGAAGTATTGTACCGTTTGATTTCACGTGACTCGGTACCTGCTGGTACACACAGAATTATGTTGTTCGGACAAAAGCGGGACCCATCCCTAGTAGTAGTAACATTTTAAGTAAAGATAAAAGTATTTTTTTATTTACTTTCTGTAAATATCTTCAAGTATTCATATTCTCTTCATGAGCAACAAAGGTATGGAAGTATGGTACCGTTTGATTTCACGTGACTCGGTACCTGCTGGTACACACAGAATTATGTTGTACCGACAAAAGCGGGACCCATAATACTAGTAGTAACATTATAAGTAAACATATAAGTATTTTTTATTTACTTTCCCTAAATATCTTCAAGTATTCATATTCTCTTCATGAGGAACAAAGGTATGGAAGTATTGTACCGTTTGATTTCACGTGACTCGGTACCTGCTGGTACACACAGAATAATGTTGTTCGGACAAAAGCGGGACCCATCCCTAGTAGTAGTAACATTTTAAGTAAAGATAAAAGTATTTTTTTATTTACTTTCTGTAAATATCTTCAAGTATTCATATTCTCTTCATGAGGAACAAATGTATGGAAGTATTGTACCGTTTGATTTCACGTGACTCGGTACCTGCTGGTACACACAGAATTATGTTGTACCGACAAAAGCGGGACCCATAATACAAGTAGTAACATTATAAGTAAACATATAAGTATTTTTTTATTTACTTTCCCTAAATATCTTCAAGTATTCATGTTCTCTTCATGAGGAACAAAGGTATGGAAATATTGTACCGTTTGATTTCACGTGACTCGGTACCTGCTGGTACACACAGAATTATGTTGTACCGACAAAAGCGGGACCCATCCCTAGTAGTAGTAACATTATAAGTAAAGATATAAGTATGTTTTTATTTACTTTCCCTAAATATCTTCAAGTATTCATATTCTCTTCATGAGGAACAAAGGTATGGAAGTATTGTACCGTTTGATTTCACGTGACTCGGTACCTGCTGGTACACATAGAATTATGTTGTTCGGACAAAAGCGGGACCCATCCCTAGTAGTAGTAACATTTTAAGTAAATATGAAAGTATTTTTTTATTTACTTTCCCTAAATATCTTCAAGTATTCATATTCTCTTCATGAGCAACAAAGGTATGGAAGTATTGTACCGTTTGATTTCACATGACTCGTTACCTGCTGGTACACACAGAATTATGTTGTACCGACAAAAGCGGGACCCATCCCTGCTAGAAGTAACTTTATAAGTAAAGATAAAAGTATGTTTTTATTTACGTTCCCTAAATATCTTCTAGTATTCATGTTCTCTTCATGAGGAACAAAGGTATGAAAGTATTGTACCGTTTGATTTCACGTGACTCGGTACCTGCTGGTACACACAGAATTATGTTGTTCGGACAAAAGCGGGACCCATCCCTAGTAGTAGTAACATTTTAAGTAAACATATACGTATTTTTTTTATTTACTTTCCCTAAATATCTTTAAGTATTCATATTCTCTTCATGAGCAACAAAGGTATGGAAGTATTGTACCGTTTGATTTCACGTGACTCGGTACCTGCTGGTACACACAGAATTATGTTGTTCGGACAAAAGCGGGACCCATAGTACTAGTAGTAACATTATAAGTAAACATATAAGTATTTTTTTATTATTTTCCCTAAATATCTTCAAGTATTCATATTCTCTTCATGAGGAACAAAGGTATGGAAGTATTGTACCTTTTGATTTCACGTGACTCGGTACCTGCTGGTACACACAGAATTATGTTGTACGGACAAAAGCGGGACCCATAATACTAGTAGTAATATTATAAGTAAACATATAAGTATTTTTTTACTTACTTTCCCTAAATATCTTCAAGTATTCATATTCTCTTCATGAGGAACAAAGGTATGGAAGTATTGTACCGTTTGATTTCACGTGACTCGGTACCTGCTGGTACACACAGAATGATGTTGTTCGGACAAAAGCGGGACCCATCCCTAGTAGTAGTAACATTTTAAGTAAAGATAAAAGTATTTTTTTATTTACTTTCTGTAAATATCTTCAAGTATTCATATTCTCTTCATGAGCAACAAAGGTATGGAAATATTGTACCGTTTGATTTCACGTGACTCGGTACCTGCTGGTACACACAGAATTATGTTGTACCGACAAAAGCGGGACCCATAATACTAGTAGTAACATTATAAGTAAACATATAAGTATTTTTTATTTACTTTCCCTAAATATCTTCAAGTATTCATATTCTCTTCATGAGGAACAAAGGTATGGAAGTATTGTACCGTTTGATTTCACGTGACTCGGTACCTGCTGGTACACACAGAATTATGTTGTTCGGACAAAAGCGGGACCCATCCCTAGTAGTAGTAACATTTTAAGTAAAGATAAAAGTATTTTTTTATTTACTTTCTGTAAATATCTTCAAGTATTCATATTCTCTTCATGAGCAACAAAGGTATGGAAGTATTGTACCGTTTGATTTCACGTGACTCGGTACCTGCTGGTACACACAGAATTATGTTGTACCGACAAAAGCGGGACCCATAATACTAGTAGTAACATTATAAGTAAACATATAAGTATTTTTTATTTACTTTCCCTAAATATCTTCAAGTATTCATATTCTCTTCATGAGGAACAAAGGTATGGAAGTATTGTACCGTTTGATTTCACGTGACTCGGTACCTGCTGGTACACACAGAATAATGTTGTTCGGACAAAAGCGGGACCCATCCCTAGTAGTAGTAACATTTTAAGTAAAGATAAAAGTATTTTTTTATTTACTTTCTGTAAATATCTTCAAGTATTCATATTCTCTTCATGAGCAACAAAGGTATGGAAATATTGTACCGTTTGATTTCACGTGACTCAGTACCTGCTGGTAAACACAGAATTATGTTGTACCGACAAAAGCGGGACCCATAATACTAGTAGTAACATTATAAGTAAACATATAAGTATTTTTTTTATTTACTTTCCCTAAATATCTTCAAGTATTCATATTCTCTTCATGAGCAACAAAGGTATGGAAGTATTGTACCGTTTGATTTCACGTGACTCGGTACCTGCTGGTACACACAGAATTATGTTGTACCGACAAAAGCGGGACCCATAATACTAGTAGTAACATTATAAGTAAACATATAAGTATTTTTTTTATTTACTTTCCCTAAATATCTTCATGTATTCATATTCTCTTCATGAGCAACAAAGGTATGGAAGTATTGTACCGTTTGATTTCACGTGACTCGGTACCTGCTGGTACACACAGAATTATGTTGTACCGACAAAAGCGGGACCCATAATACTAGTAGTAACATTATAAGTAAACGTATAAGTATTTTTTTACTTACTTTCCCTAAATATCTTCAAGTATTCATATTCTCTTCATGAGGAACAAAGGTATGGAAGTATTGTACCGTTTGATTTCACGTGACTCGGTACCTGCTGGTACACACAGAATTATGTTGTTCGGACAAAAGCGGGACCCATCCCTAGTAGTAGTAACATTTTAAGTAAAGATAAAAGTATTTTTTTATTTACTTTCTGTAAATATCTTCAAGTATTCATATTCTCTTCATGAGCAACAAAGGTATGGAAATATTGTACCGTCTGATTTCATGTGACTCGGTACCTGCTGGTACACACAGAATTATGTTGTTTGGACAAAAGCGGGACCCATCTCTACTAGTTGTAACATTATTATTGTTAGTAATTTGACACTCTTTTGTAATCATGAATACATGATTACAGAAGTTTCACTGCAATGAGACACTTTTGGTAGCCATCCACAAGCTTTTGCTTGAATTTTTGACCACTCCTCTTGACAATGTGTTGTTTTTTCTGACATGGACTTGTTTCTTCAGCATTGTCCACACGTTTAAGTCAGGACTATGGGAAGGCCATTCTAAAACCTTCCTTCTAGCCTGATTTAGCCATTCTTTTACCACTTTTGATGTGTGTTTGGGGTCATTGTCCTGTTGGAACACCCAACTGCACCCAAGACCCAACCTCCTTGGAATATTTAAACATGCTTCACTACACACCGTAGGAGAATACGATATCTCACCGGTGTCACAATGTAAACAAATGCCACGGGAGGATCTACACCTGACATCCACTGTAATGATACCAAGTACAAGAGTGTATCTAGTCGATACTACGATTACATCAATATTCTTTATTGGGAAAAATCTTTATTCTTTTTAAATTATTCCTAAACTCAGGAAATATGTCCCTGGACACATGACAATGTATGATCCTGTATCTACTTGGTATCGGATCG
Organism: Nerophis ophidion; assembly: GCF_033978795.1. Lineage (NCBI taxonomy): Eukaryota > Metazoa > Chordata > Actinopteri > Syngnathiformes > Syngnathidae > Nerophis > Nerophis ophidion. The sequence continues at coordinate 44,898,982 of NC_084627.1, read as the reverse complement.
ATACCTAAATGTGTGGTATCATCCAAAGCTAATGTAAAGTATCAAAGAAGAGAAGAATTAAGGATTATTACATTTTGACAGAAGTGTAGATGGGACATGTAAAAATAGAAAATAAGCAGAAATTAACAGTAAATGAACAAGTAGAATAATAATACATTTTTACAGCTTGTCCTTAATAATGTGTACAAAATAATCGGTGTATAAATGACACAATATGTTACTGCATACGTCCGCAGAGTCTTTGTTTGTTTACTTACTACTAAAAGACAATTTGTCTAGTATGTTCACTATTTTATTCAAGCACTAAATTGCAATAATAACATATGTTCCATGTACCTTAAGATTTGTTGTTAAAATAAAACAGATAATGCTATGTTTTTGTTGTGGTCCCCTTTATTTAGAAAAGTATCAAAAAGTATCCAAATAAATTTTGGTACCGTTATTGGGACAACCCTACAGAGGTGGGTAGAGTAGTCAGAAATTGTACTCAAGTAAGAGTACTGTTACTTTAGAGATGTATTACTCAAGTAAAAGTAAGGAGTAGTCACCCAAGTATTTACTTGAGTAAAAGTAAAAAGTATGTCGTGAAAAAACTACTCAAGTACTGAATAACTGATGAGTAACCTGTTCGTTTAATGATGACGGCAACAAATAATGCACAAAAACTTAAAAATAGCAACGAGCAAAGTCAGAGCCAGGAATATCTCTTAAGCAACTAAAACAATAATATATATTAAATGATAATACATTAAAATAAAAAAAATTAAGGCACATTGAGCCACAATAACTTAATAGCACCGTAGGCTCAGTAGGCATTGATTGATTGAAACTTGTATTATTAGATTGCACAGTACAGTACATATTCCCTACAATTGACCACTAAATGGTAACACCCCAAGTTTTTCAACGTTAATCAATTACTTAATAAATGACCAAGTCGAGGTGATCTACCTCATATATACATACACACACATATCATATATATATACATATACATACATTTATATATACAGTACATAATTTATATTTATTTATTTTGCCGTTTTTGTTCACATGTTGAAGGTGTTTTAATGAATATACATGCATGTTTAACATATAGATTCCCATCTTTCATGAAGACAAGAATATAAGTTGGTGTATTACCTGATTCTGATGACTTGCATTGATTGGAATCAGACAGTATAGTACTGATAACGTCCACGTTTTGCCGTATTAGACAGAAAAGTTCCTCTTTTCTGTCTAATACCACATGAAAGTCGTTGGTTTTTGGCATCTTATTTGTCCAGCTTCCATATTCGTTTTTATACACTTTACAAGAAATACATTGGCGGCAAACTCCGTAGCTTGCTAGCTTGTTTGCGCTGGCTTTCGGAGACTTTTATTTTGTTAGCGCAGGCGCGATGGAGCGGCACTTTTATTGTGAAGACAGGAACTGTGCGATCAGTCTTTAGGCTTTTGATGGGAAGTACGGTTGAAATAAAAAGTGGCTTTTTTCCTTTACACTTTTGATTGATTGATTGAAACTTTTATTAGTAGATTTCACAGTACAGTACATATTTTGTACTATTGACCACTAAATGGTAACACCCCAATAAGTTTTTCAACTTGTTTAAGTCGGGTTTTACGTGTGACGGCTCTGTTTGATTGGTCCAACGTCACCAGTGACTGCATGTGATTGGTGAAACGCAAGCATGCGTAGATTTTACTTTGAAAAATCAAAACAAACATTAATAGATCGATAAAAAAAGTAGCGAGTAGCGAGCTGAATGTAGATAAATGGAACGGAGTAAAAGTAGCGTTTCTTCTCTATAAATATACTCAAGTAAAAGTAAAAGTATGTTGCATAAAAACTACTCTTAGAAGTACAATTTATCCCAAAAGTTACTCAAGTAGATGTAACGGAGTAAATGTAGCGCGTTACTACCCACCTCTGCAACCCTACCACCATGTATTTCAAATGTTGTATTTTAACGGTGATCGTTGTCACATCCATCCTTGTAGGTGAACAACAGTAACAAGAAAGAGTGGAATGGCATGATGGGAGAGCTCCTGGGGGGCCTGGCTGATATGATTGTGGCCCCGCTGACTATAAACAACGAACGAGCACAGTACATTGAGTTCTCCAAACCCTTCAAATATCAAGGTCTCACTATACTGGTTAAAAAGGTATGGCTATGACTTTGGGACTATATGTATTATTTTAACTGCAAACAACATGAAGTATCTTTTGTTCACATGACTTTTTTTTCACAGAAATGGTAATTTTCACATGTTTGGCTTTGACACATTTAGGGATGGTTGTGTGAATGCTCCAAAACATTCACATGTTTTTCTACACCAACATTCATTTATTTATCCAACTTCGACTTATTGTTGTTCTTTTCAAGATTTTGGCGCGCTCTACCTTCCACATTTTTCACCCGATTCAAACTGTTCTAACTTCAAACTGTTCGGCCTTTTCGGGAATCGCAGGCTTTCTCTTGACAATTTCCAAACATTTCCCAGATTTACCAGCATTCCAGTTTTTCCGAGACATTTTTCCCATTCAAAATGAATTGACGATTTTTCAAACTTCCACCATTTCGACATTTTTCCCCCGATTCAGAGCGTTCCAATTTCAAACTATTCAGAAATTGCGGGCTTTCCCTTGACAATTTCCAAAAATTCCCAGATTTACCAGAATTCCAGCTTTTCCGGGACATTTTTCCCTTTCAAAATGAATTGACGATTTTACAAACTTCCACCATTTTGACATTTTTCACCCGATTCAAAGCGTTCCAATTTCAAACTGTTCAGCCTATTCAGGAATTGCAGGCTTTCTCTTGACAATTTCCGAAAATTTTCCAGATTTACCAGAATTCCAGCTTTTCCGGGACATTTTTCCCATTCAAAATGAATTGACGATTTTTCAAACTTCCACCATTTCGACATTTTTCACCCGATTCAAAGCGTTCTAACTTCAAACTGTTCGGCCTATCCGGGAATCGCAGGCTTTCTCTTGACAATTTCCCAAAATTTCCCAGATTTACCAGAATTCCAGCTTTTTCGGGAAATTTTTCCCATTCAAAATGAATTGACGATTTTTCAAACTTCCACCATTTCGACATTTTTCCCCCGATTCAAAGCGTTCTAATTTCAGACTGTTCAGCCTATTCCGGAATTGCAGGCTTTCTCTTGACAATTTCCAAAATTTCCCAGATTCACCAGCATTCCAGTTATTCCGAGACATTTTTCCCATTCAAAATGAATTGACGATTTTTCAAACTTCCACCATTTCGACATTTTTCACCCGATTCAAAGCGTTCCAATTTCAAACTATTCAGAAATTGCGGGCTTTCCCTTGACAATTTCCAAAAATTCCCAGATTTACCAGAATTCCAGCTTTTCCGGGACATTTTTCCCATTCAAAATGAATTGACGATTTTACAAACTTCCAACATTTCGACATTTTTCACCCGATTCAAAGCGTTCTAACTTCAAACTGTTCGGCCTATCCGGGAATCGCAGGCTTTCTCTTGACAATTTCCCAAAATTTCCCAGATTTACCAGAATTCCAGCTTTTTCGGGAAATTTTTCCCATTCAAAATGAATTGACGATTTTTCAAACTTCCGCCATTTCGACATTTTTCCCCCGATTCAAAGCGTTCTAATTTCAGACTGTTCAGCCTATTCCGGAATTGCAGGCTTTCTCTTGACAATTTCCCAAAATTTCCCAGATTCACCAGCATTCCAGTTATTCCGAGACATTTTTCCCATTCGAAATGAATTGACGATTTTTCAAACTTCCACCATTTCGACATTTTTCACCCGATTCAAAGCGTTCCAATTTCAAACCATTCAGAAATTGCGGGCTTTCCCTTGACAATTTCCAAAAATTCCCTGATTTACCAGAATTCCAGCTTTTCCGGGACATTTTTCCCTTTCAAAATGAATTGACGATTTTACAAACTTCCACCATTTCGACATTTTTCACCCGATTCAAAGCGTTCCAATTTCAAACTGTTCAGCCTATTCAGGAATTGCAGGCTTTCTCTTGACAATTTCCGAAAAGTTTCCAGATTTACCAGAATTCCAGCTTTTCCGGGACATTTTTCCCATTCAAAATGAATTGACGATTTTACAAACTTCCACCATTTCGACATTTTTCACCCGATTCAAAGCGTTCCAATTTCAAACTGTTCAGCCTATTCAGGAATTGCAGGCTTTCTCTTGACAATTTCCGAAAATTTCCCAGATTTACCAGAATTCCAGCTTTTCCGGGACATTTTTCCCATTCAAAATGAATTGACGATTTTTCAAACTTCCACCATTTTGACATTTTTCACCCGATTCAAAGCGTTCTAACTTCAAACTGTTCGGCCTATCCGGGAATCGCAGGATTTCTCTTGACAATTTCCAAAAAATTCCCAGATTCACCAGCATTCCAGTTATTCCGAGACATTTTTCCCATTCAAAATGAATTGACGATTTTTCAAACTTCCACCATTTCGACATTTTTCACCCGATTCAAAGCGTTCGAATTTTAAACTATTCAGAAATTGCGGGCTTTCCCTTGACAATTTCCAAAAATTCCCAGATTTACCACAATTCCAGCTTTTCCGGGATATTTTTCCCATTCAAAATGAATTGACGATTTTTCAAACTTCCACCATTTCGACATTTTTCACCCGATTCAAAGCGTTCTGACTTCAAACTGTTCGGCCTATTCAGGAATCGCAGGCTTTCTCTTGACAATTTCCAAAAATTTCCCAGATTTACCAAAATTCCAGCTTTTCCGGGACATTTTTCCCATTCAAAATGAATTGACGATTTTTCAAACTTCCACCATTTCAACATTTTTCACCCGATTCAAAGCGTTCCAATTTCAAACTATTCAGAAATTGCGGGCATTCCCTTGACAATTTCCAAAAATTCCCAGATTTACCAGAATTCCAGCTTTTCCGGGACATTTTTCCCATTCAAAATGAATTGACGATTTTTCAAACTTCCACCATTTCGACATTTTTCACCTGATTCAAAGCGTTCCAATTTCAAACTATTCAGAAATTGCGGGCTTTCCCTTGACAATTTCCAAAAATTCCCAGATTTACCAGAATTCCAGCTTTTCCGGGACATTTTTCCCATTCAAAATGAATTGACGATTTTTCAAACTTCCACCATTTCGACATTTTTCACCCGATTCAAAGCGTTCTAACTTCAAACTGTTCGGCCTATTCGGAAATCACAGGCTTTCTCTTGACAATTTCCAAAAATTTCCCAGATTTACCAGAATTCCAGCTTTTCCGGGACATTTTTCCCATTCAAAATGAATTGACGATTTTTCAAACTTCCACCATTTCAACATTTTTCACCCGATTCAAAGCGTTCCAATTTCAAACTATTCAGAAATTGCGGGCATTCCCTTGACAATTTCCAAAAATTCCCAGATTTACCAGAATTCCAGCTTTTCCGGGACATTTTTCCCATTCAAAATTAATTGACGATTTTTCAAACTTCCACCATTTCGACATTTTTCACCCGATTCAAAGCGTTCCAATTTCAAACTATTCAGAAATCGCGGGCTTTCCCTTGACAATTTCCAAAAATTCCCAGATTTACCAGAATTCCAGCTTTTCCGGGACATTTTTCCCATTCAAAAGGAATTGACGATTTTTCAAACTTCCACCATTTCAACATTTTTCACCCGATTCAAAGCGTTCTAACTTCAAACTGTTCGGCCTATTTGGGAATCGCAGACTTTCTCTTGACAATTTCCCAGATTTACCAGAATTCCAGCTTTTCCGGGACATTTTTCCCATTCAAAATTAATTGACGATTTTTCAAACTTCCACCATTTCGACATTTTTCACCCGATTCAAAGCGTTCCAATTTCAAACTATTCAGAAATTGCGGGTTTTCCCTTGACAATTTCCAAAAATTCCCAGATTTACCAGAATTCCAGCTTTTCCGGGACATTTTTCCCATTCAAAATGAATTGACGATTTTTCAAACTTCCACCATTTCGACATTTTTCACCCGATTCAAAGCGTTCTAACTTCAAACTGTTCGGCCTATTTGGGAATCGCAGACTTTCTCTTGACAATTTCCCAGATTTACCAGAATTCCAGCTTTTCCGGGACATTTTTCCCATTCAAAATGAATTGACGATTTTTCAAACTTCCGCCATTTCGACATTTTTAACCCGATTCAAAGCGTTCCAATTTCAAACTATTCAGAAATTGCGGGCATTCCCTTGACAATTTCCAAAAATTCCCAGATTTACCAGAATTCCAGCTTTTCCGGGACATTTTTCCCATTCAAAATTAATTGACGATTTTTCAAACTTCCACCATTTCGACATTTTTCACCCGATTCAAAGCGTTCCAATTTCAAACTATTCAGAAATTGCAGGCTTTCCCTTGACAATTTCCAAAAATTCCCAGATTTACCAGAATTCCAGCTTTTCCGGGACATTTTTCCCATTCAAAATGAATTGACGATTTTTCAAACTTCCACCATTTCGACATTTTTCACCCGATTCAAAGCGTTCTAACTCCAAACTGTTCGGCCTATTCGGGAATCGCAGGCTTTCTCTTGACAATTTCCAAAAATTTCCCAGATTTACCAGAATTCCAGTTTTTCCGGGACATTTTTCCCATTCAAAATGAATTGACGATTTTTCAAACTTCCACCATTTCAACATTTTTCACCCGATTCAAAGCGTTCCAATTTCAAACTATTCAGAAATTGCGGGCATTCCCTTGACAATTTCCAAAAATTCCCAGATTTACCAGAATTCCAGCTTTTCCGGGACATTTTTCCCATTCAAAAGGAATTGACGATTTTTCAAACTTCCACCATTTCAACATTTTTCACCCGATTCAAAGCGTTCTAACTTCAAACTGTTCGGCCTATTCAGGAATCGCAGACTTTCTCTTGACAATTTCCCAGATTTACCAGAATTCCAGCTTTTCCGGGACATTTTTCCCATTCAAAATGAATTGACGATTTTTCAAACTTCCACCATTTCGACATTTTTCACCCGATTCAAAGCGTTCTAACTTCAAACTGTTCGGCCTATTCGGGAATCGCAGGCTTTCTCTTGACAATTTCCAAAAATTTCCCAGATTTACCAGAATTCCAGCTTTTCCGGGACATTTTTCCCATTCAAAATGAATTGACGATTTTTCAAACTTCCACCATTTCAACATTTTTCACCCGATTCAAAGCGTTCCAATTTCAAACTATTCAGAAATTGCGGGCATTCCCTTGACAATTTCCAAAAATTCCCAGATTTACCAGAATTCCAGCTTTTCCGGGACATTTTTCCCATTCAAAATTAATTGACGATTTTTCAAACTTCCACCATTTCGACATTTTTCACCCGATTCAAAGCGTTCCAATTTCAAACTATTCAGAAATTGCGGGCTTTCCCTTGACAATTTCCAAAAATTCCCAGATTTACCAGAATTCCAGCTTTTCCGGGACATTTTTCCCATTCAAAAGGAATTGACGATTTTTCAAACTTCCACCATTTCAACATTTTTCACCCGATTCAAAGCGTTCTAACTTCAAACTGTTCGGCCTATTCGGGAATCGCAGACTTTCTCTTGACAATTTCCCAGATTTACCAGAATTCCAGCTTTTCCGGGACATTTTTCCCATTCAAAATGAATTGACGATTTTTCAAACTTCCGCCATTTCGACATTTTTAACCCGATTCAAAGCGTTCTACCTTCAAAATGTTCCGCCTATTTAGGAATCGCGGGCTTTCCCTTGACAATTTCCAAAAATTCCCAGATTTCCATCTTTTCCGGGACATTTTTCCCATTTTTCAAACTCCCACCTTTTCCACATTTTTCAACCTGTTCAAACCATTCCACCTTCAATACATTTCACCATTCTGGAAATTCCCATCCCTTTTTTTTCTAAGTTAAAAAAAATTCCAGGATTTTCCAGAATTCCTGGTTTTCCAAAGCTTTATTTCCAACGTTTTTTCTGGTGACCATCCCTTCCACATTTTTCAACGCATTTCAACCGTTCCACGGTCAAAACATACCTCCTAAACAGGACAACAACAAAAAAAGTTTTCCCGGTTTTCACAAAATTCCAGGAATTCCGTAACACCATTTCTCAGTTCAACATGTTACTCCTTCAACATTTCTCGACTGATTTGAAAAATGTCAACACCAACTATTTCAACTCATTCAGCTCATTTGAAGTTTTTAAAAATGTTTAAATAAATTCCTGCATTTCCCGAAATTCCTATTAAAATTAATGGGACATTTTTCAAACTTCCACAATTTCCACATTCTTTAACCCATTCAAACCATTCCACCTTTGACACATTCCACCATTCAGGAAATTCAAACTACCCTTTTTCTAAAGTCAAAATAATTCCCGCTTTTCCAGAAATTCCCTAATACCATTTACTACTTCAACTTCTCCGATTTAAACAATTCTAACGCCAACCAATTCAGCTCATTCAGGACATTCATGCTCATAAACATTTTCAAAAAACCGAACAATCCCAAATTTCCAGGATTTTCTCATTGAGGAATAGGAAAATGTTTCCAAGTTGCCAAATTCCCACATTTTTCTACCTTTTCAAACCCTTCCAACATGTTACTCCTTCAGCATTTCTCGACTGATTTGAAACATTTCAACTCCAACCATTTCAACTCATTCAGCCCATTTGAAGTTTTTAAAAATTTTTAAATTTCTGCATTTCCCAAAATTCCCATTTTGGGGGGAAATTCCCGTTGAAATTAATGGGACATTATTCAAACTTCCACAATTTCCACATTCTTTAACCCATTCAAACCATTCCACCTTTGACACATTCCACCATTCTGGAAATTGAAACTACCCTTTTTCCAAGGTCAAAATAATTCCCGCTTTTCCAGAAATTCCCTAATACCATTTATTACTTCAACTTCCCCGATTTAAACAATTCTAACGCCAACCTATTCAGCTCATTCAGGACATTCATGCTCATAATCATTTACAAAAAAACGCACAATCCCAAATTTCCAGGATTTTCTCATTGAGGAATAGGAAAATGTTTCCAAGTTGCCAAATTCCCACATTTTTCTACCTTTTCAAACCCTTCCAACATGTTACTCCTTCAGCATTTCTCGACTGATTTGAAACATTTCAACTCCAACCATTTCAACTCATTCAGCCCATTTGAAGTTTTTTAAAATTTTTAAATTTCTGCATTTCCCAAAATTCCCATTTTGGGGGGAAATTCCCGTTGAAATTAATGGGACATTATTCAAACTTCCACAATTCCCACATTCTTTAACCCATTCGAACCATTCCACCTTTGACACATTCCACCATTCAGGAAATTCAAACTACCCTTTTTCTAAAGTCAAAATAATTCCCGCTTTTCCAGAAATTCCCTAATACCATTTACTACCTCAACTTCCAAGATTTAAACAATTCTAACGCCAACCAATTCAGCTCATAATCATTTACAAAAAAACGCACAATCCCAAATTTCCAGGATTTTCTCATTGAAATGAATAGGAAAATGTTTCCAAGTTGCACAATTCCCACATTTTTCAACCTTTTCAAACCATTCCAACATCAACACATTCCACTCACCTGGACATTCAAACTAACACTTTCCCAAGTTCCAAACCAAATTGCAGTTTTCCTGGAAATTCAAACTCTTCAACATTCAAACTATTCTTACATTTAAACTACATTTTATCAGCATTTCAGTTCTATTTCAGCATTGGAGCATTCACACAGTTCATTCAGGAGTTGCCTTTCTAGTTATTCATTGAAAATCCAATCTTTTGCAGCAAAATAATCACATTAAATAAAATGGCTTAAAGAAAAAATGGTTAAATGTAAGAAGATTCGTCAATATGAAGTAGTAATATTGGTGTTGTGTTTCCAGGAAATCCCTCGCAGTACACTGGACTCCTTCATGCAGCCCTTCCAAAGCACTCTGTGGCTGCTGGTGGGTCTTTCGGTGCATGTGGTGGC
>NC_084627.1:44744001-44886501 GCF_033978795.1 Nerophis ophidion | reverse complement strand
TTGCTGAAAGGATTTAGTAGAGAACATCGAAGATAAAGTCCGCAACTTTTGGTGCTGATAAAAAAGCCTTGCCTGTACCGGAAGTAGCAGACGATGTGCGCGTGACGTCACGGGTTGTGTAGCGCCTCACATCTGAACATTGTTTACAATCATGGCCACCAGCAGCGAGAGCGATTCGGACCGAGAAAGCGACGATTTCCCCATTAATTTGAGCGAGGATGAAAGATTCGTGGATGAGGAAAGTGAGAGTGAAGGACTAGAAAAAAAAAAGAAAGGACAAGAGGGCAGTGGGAGCGATTCAGATAGGGAAGATACTGTGAGAGGCGCTGTGGCAGACGTGGGGGTGGCAGGACCACTCGGCCAGGCCCAACCGCAACAAGGGGTAGAGCCATACCGATTTGGATCTGACGCTGATGGTGACAGTCAGGAGGACGCTGCGGATATTGATGCTGGAGTAGCACATGACATAGATCGCCTTCAGAATACAAAATGGTAAAATGTTTTTTTTTTACTAATACACATAATACACTGTACTTTGTGTGTGTGGTCCAATCCAACCGTGTTCGCTTGACATCACTGTTCCATAGTAAAGCTTGACTGTCATCTTATGGGAATGAAAACAATGAAACACCAGCTGTGTTTGTGTTGCTAAAGCCGGCCGCAATACGCCGCTTCCCACCTACATCTTTCTTCTTTGATGTCTCCATTGTTCATTGACTAAATTGATAAAGATTCAGCAACGCAGATGTCCAGAATACTGTGGAATTTTGTGATGAAAACAGACGACTTAGTAGCTGGAAACGATGCTGGAACAAAATGTCCTCTACAATCCGTGACGTCACGCGCACGCGTCATCATACCGAGACATTTCAGCGGGATATTTCGGCGCGAAATTTAAGATTGCAATTAAAGGGGAACATTATCACCAGACCTATGTAAGCGTCAATATATACCTTGATGGTGCAGAAAAAAGACCATATATTTTTTTAACCGGTTTCAGAACTCTAAATGGGTGAATTTTGGCGAATTAAACGCCTTTCTGTCTATCGCGCTGGAGGCGATGACGTCAGAATGTGACGTCGCCGAGGTAACACAGCCGCCATTTTCATTTTCAACACATTACAAACAGCGGGTCTCAGCTCTGTTATTTTCCGTTTTTTCGACTATTTTTTGGAACCTTGGAGACATCATGCCTCGACGGTGTGTTGTCGGAGGGTGTAACAACACTAACAGGGAGGGATTCAAGTTGCACCACTGGCCCGAAGATGCGAAAGTGGCAAGAAATCTGCCGCCAGACCCCCATTGAATGTACTGTAGTGTCTTCACATTTGACCGGCGATGACAGACATGGCACAGAGATGTATGGATAACCTGCAGATGCATTTGCAACGATAAAGTCAACAAAATCACAAAGGTGAGTTTTGTTGATTTGACTAACAGCTAATCGATGCTAACATGCTACGCTAATCGGTGCTAACATGCTATTTACCGGCGGTGCTAAAGCAGACATGGCACAGAGATGTATGGATAACCTGTAGATGCATTTGCAACTATATTACGTTTCCTTCCACCCACTTTTAATGCGAAAAAACACTTCCCAATCAAAGGATTTAAGTTGCTCCAGTGTCACAAGATGCGAAAGTCCTGATCGTTTGGTCCGCACATTTTACCGGCGATGCTAACGCAGCTATTCAGCCATGCTATGGCTATGAATAGCGTCAATAGCTATTCCCTCAATAACTTCAGTTTCTTCTTCAATATTTTCAAACTCCAACCATCTGTTTCAATACATGCGTAATCTGTTGAATCGCTGAAATCCGAGTTTGAATCCGAGCTAATGTCGCTATGTGGTATTTCCATTGTTTGTTTACATTGGCAGCACTGTGTGACGTCACAGGGAGATGGCCAGTGTCTTCGCAGAGAGCCGAAAATAAGGCACTTCAAAGCTTTATTTAGGGATATTCCGAGACCGGTAAAATTTTGAAAAAAACTTCAAAAAATACAACAAGCTACTGTGAACTGATTTTTATTGTTTTTAACCCTTTTGTAAACTAAATGTGTTGCAATGTTAAGACTTCATCATTGGTATATAAACTATCAGACTGCGTGGTCGGTAGTAGTGGGTTTCAGTAGGTCTTTAAAATCAATGACCGCGAACCAAGACAGACACGTAAAAGTCAAGTGGAGATCTTGGGGTGGTTTATTGGTACCCATTATACGGAGCATGCACCATCGGAGTTCAGCAGTTGGTGTTAAGAGAGGAAATCCTCGAATCCGTCAATTCTGGAAACCTTAGTCTGTACATTTTCCTCTCAGTCTCATGGTGTTTGCAATGTCTTTGCACAGCTGAGAAACCCATCGGACAAGTTCATCTACGCCACGGTGAAGCAGAGCTCCGTGGACATCTACTTCCGGCGGCAGGTGGAGCTTAGTACCATGTACCGCCACATGGAGAAGCACAACTATGAGAGTGCCGCCGAGGCCATCCAGGCAGTGCGTGACAAGTGAGTCTCGGCCAGGCCGCGCCGACCGCATCGAGTCGGCCGGCCGCTCAGCCTGTCAAGCACAAAGTCAGTGCCTCCCCGGTCAGGTCAGGTGGAGTTGGGACTGGGGGAGCAGGGGGGCGGGGAGGACCTATGGACCAGTGGATCAGGTGGAAGCTGCAAGACTTTACTGTAGCACCTCCGCCTGATCCAGGCCCATTGTCACGTTCAGACCGGGGAAAGGGGGCGGGACGAGCACGCTGGTAAGAGTGTGAGGTACAGCTAACGATGAGTGAAGGAGCACCCTTTTACAGGTTGCACCCGGGGCGAAGATCTATGAGAGTCCAATGGGGGAGTCGCCCTCACCCATCTGGCATGTCGGTACCTGGTAAACGCTGAATGACGAAAAAGATGTGGTGTGTGAGAAAGAGAGAGAGAGAAAGGGAGCGGGTGTCCGACAATAAATGTGTATGTAGATCATTGTACTGTTGCACCGTAACCCCCTCCTTCCACTCCTCCCTACCTTCCTCCTTCCCCCTACCTACCTCCTCCTACCCTCCTTCCCCCTCCCCCCCACAGCAAGCTGCATGCTTTCATCTGGGACTCTGCGGTGCTGGAGTTTGAAGCCTCGCAGAAGTGCGACCTGGTGACCACGGGAGAGCTGTTTTTCCGCTCGGGCTTTGGCATAGGCATGCGCAAGGACAGCCCCTGGAAACAGAATGTGTCCCTGGCCATTCTCAGGTCTGTCCCAGCCGAAGGTGCATTACCTGTCTTAACGTTTTTGATTTAGTTTGTTCCTTACCTATGATTTCCATGGTCGCCGTTGACCATTGTTTTCAGCCATCGCCTTTGTGTCACATCTCAGTCTTTAGCTCCCCCCCTGCCTCACTGTCTGTCTTCGTCTTGTCGTCTGTCCCATTGGTAGTAGCGACTCCAGGAGTCCCGACATCCCGAGCATTAACTTTGTCAACTCTCTCCCCACCACCCTTGACCTCTTGCAGTTCTCATGAGAACGGCTTCATGGAAGACCTAGATAAAACCTGGGTGAGATACCAGGAGTGTGACTCACGGAGCAATGCCCCAGCCACACTCACCTTTGAAAACATGGCAGGTATGGTCCTTAAGACGTAGACAAAGCGTTAAAAGTGATTGGACAAAAACTGCAGTGATAAGGTACTGTAGCCCTTTTTTGTCCAATACCTTTGTTTTAGTGTGGGCGCTATGTACTGTACAGTATCTCGTGCTGTGACTCTGTGGTCGCTCGTTAGTCGTGTGTCGTACGGAGGCGGTGTGCGGCCCACTGAGCGTAGTTCAGGCTCAGTGCGAGTGCGATGTGCGGTTCCGAGACCAGCAGCTCAGACTTTCTTTGCTCTCTCTTCTCTGGCTCTATATCGACAGGGGTCTTCATGCTGGTGGCTGGAGGCATAGCAGCCGGGATCTTCCTCATCTTCATCGAAATAGCCTATAAGCGACATAAAGACGCCCGCAGGAAGCAGATGCAGCTCGCCTTTGCGGCCGTTAATGTTTGGAGGAAGAACCTGCAGGTAAGAGCCTCTTCCTCTGCCTCCCCACAACCAGGGCGAACGGGACCGATCTGCAAAAACTTCTAAAACCGTGTGCAGAATGGGAGAATCTGTGGTATCCCATAAATCTGCAGCAGAATATCCAAAGGACAAAACATTTTTAAGTCATCCCCTGCCAAATGATTGGCTAATAGTCCTTGTAACCCGTAGACCAAGACTGACTTAACATCCTGAACCAATATTTTCTAAAGTTCTGCAATGGCGCATCCTATTTTGATAAAGTCTGGTGATGCAAACATAAAAACAGAAAGTAAACGTAAGCACTGTTAGTTTCTGTGTTTTAATGATATCATTGATTTCCTGCTGTGGGGCAACACAAACATAATCAATGACCTGGTTCTATCACAGACCTTTGACTGTTGTATCAATACATCTAGCTGATTCATGCTGTGCCGCCATGCACGCGATATTGTAGATCCTCCTGATAACCATAAAAAAAATGTCCACTGCAGAGTATGCTAGTTCTCAGGATAAATATGGCGACTAATTTCGAAAACTTAAAAAACGTGTTTGTTGTGCACTTAAAGGGGAACATTATCACAATTTCAAAAGGGTTAAAAACAATAAAAAATCAGTTCCCAGTGGCTTGTTGTATTTTTGGAAGTTTTTTTAAAAATTTTACCGGTCTCGGAATATCCCTAAATAAAGCTTTAAAGTGCCTTATTTTCGCTCTCTGCGAAGACACTGGCCATTTCCCTGTGACGTCACACAGTGCTGCCAATGTAAACAAACAATGGGAATACCACAGCAAGATATAGCGACATTAGCTTGGATTCAAACTCGGATTTCAGCGACTTAAGCGATTCAACAGATTACGCATGTATTGAAACAGGTGGTTGGAGTATGAAAGTATTGAAGAAGAAACTGAAGCTATTGAGCGAATAGCTATTGACGCTATTCATAGCCATAGCATGGCCGAATAGCTGCGTTAGCATCGCCGGTAAAATGTGCGGACCAAACGATCAGGACTTTCGCATCTTTTGACACTGGAGCAACTTAAATCCGTCGATTGGTAAGTGTTTGTTTCGCATTAAATGTGGGTGGAAGGAAACATAATATAGTTGCAAATGCATCTACAGGTTATCCATACATCTCTGTGCCATGTCTGCTTTAGCACCGCCGGTAAATAGCATGTTAGCATCGATTAGCGTAGCATGTTAGCATCGATTAGCTGGCAGTCAACATCAACAAAACTCACCTTTGTGATTTCGTTGACTATTGTTGCAAATGCATCTGCAGGTTATCGATACATATCTGTGCCATGTCTGCCTTCGCACCGCCGGTAAAATGTGGAGACACTCTGGCACATTCAACGGGGGTCTGGCGGCAGACACTTTTGCATCTTCGGGCCGGTGGTGCAACTGAATCCCTCCCTGTTAGTGTTGTTACACCCTCCGACAACACACCGTCGAGGCATGATGTCTCCAAGGTTCCAAAAAATAGTCAAAAAAAACGGAAAATAACAGAGCTGAGACCCGGTGTTTGTAATGTGTTGAAAATGAAAATGGTGGGTGTGTTACCTCGGCGACGTCACATTCTGACGTCATCCCCTCCGGCGCGATAAACAGAAATTCACCCATTTAGAGTTTGGAAATCGGTTAAAAAAATAGATGGTCTTTTTTCTGCACCATCAAGGTATATATTGACGCTTACATAGGTCTGGTGATAATGTTCCCCTTTAGGGATGAGTACATTTCAGATTTGAATCGATACGGTATGTGGGAATCGGTCCACTGCACCAATTTTCGGTTATTCTGCGTGTTTTTATTTGTTAATAAAAGCGTATGTTAAAAATATAAATTACGTTTATTTACCGTATTTTTCGGACTATAAGGCGCACTTAAAATACTTTCATTTTCTCAAAAATCGACCCGGTGCGCCTAATGTACGGAATCATTCTGATCGTGCTTACCGACCTCGAATCGATTTAATTTGGTACATGGAGTAATGATAAGTGTGACCAGTAGATGGCAGTCACACATAGGAGATACGTGTCGACTGCAATTTGACGGCTGTAAACATCAACACAACTTTAAATGTTCCTTTGAAAATAAAGAACATTACACACGCCGCACAAAAATCTGTTAAAATGTTTTAGTATGACTATGAAGCCGCACGGCTTGATGGATTGTCGGCCGTAGTCAGAGATACAAGTATTACTATAGTGTGTGTATAAGGACCGCAAAATGGCAGCCATTAGCAGACATATTATCTGCCATTTTGTTCCACAATATTATGCAAAACCAACTTTTCTTACCTTCTGGGGTGTGTATTTGGGATCTGAAAATTTGCGCGAGTCCGCTACTGTAGTCCGTGAAGACCCCCTAGTCGATAAGTTTCTTCTTTTTCTTAAATAGATTAAAAATACATTTTTACAGTTTGTCCTTCATAAAGTTGACAAAATAATAGGTGTGTAAATGACACAATATGTTACTGCATATGTCTAATTAAGAGCCTTTGTTTGTTTACTTACTACTAAAAGACAAATTGTCTAGTATGTTCACTATTTTATTTAAGGACAAAATTGTTATATGATTGCAATAAGGAACATATGTTTAATGTATTTTTGTTCAAATAAAGCCAATAATGCCATTTTTGTGGTTCCCTTTATTTAGAAAAGTATCGAAATACATTTTGATACCGGTATCGGTACCAACATATTGGTATCGGGACAACCCTATACTCGAAATATCAACGGAATTCCATCGGTGCCTATAAAAGTACCGAAATCTGTACCCATCCCTAAATGCATTATTTTTCCAAAGTCCACTTATTCCGATCTTGCAGGGGATAAAATGCCGAAAACATGCCAAGAAACTGCAAACTTAATCTTCATTTTTAGATAAAACAGAAGGAAAAATCAAAACAGCAATGCAAAACTTAAACCCAAACCTATAAGGCAGGGGTCACCAACCTTTTTGAAACCAAGAGCTATTCTTGGGTACTGATTAATGCAAAGGGCTACCAGTTTGATACACACTTAAATAAATTCAATTTACCTTTAACTGTATGTTATTATTAATAATTAATGATATTTATCTCTGTGGAAGCACTGATCATCTTAATGATTTCTCACAATAAATATATATTTTTGATGACATGTTTTAAATAGGTTAAAATCCAATCTGCACTTTGTTAGAATATATAACAAATTGGACCAAGGTATATTTCTAACAAAGACAAATCATTATTTCTTCTAGATCAGTGGTCCCCAACCACCGAGCCGCAGAATAATTTTTTTATAAAAAAAATAAAATAAAATAAATGTTTTTATTAAATCAACAGAAAAAACACAATATACACTTACAAATAGTGCACCAACCACCGGGCCGCAGAATAATTTTTTTATAAAAAATAAATAAATAAAAAAAATGTTATTAAATCAACATAAAAAACATAATATACACTTACAAATAGTGCACCAACCACAAAAAACTCCCTTTTTCATGATAAAAACATCCCTTTTTCATGACAAAGAATAAAAAAAAAAAAAAGGGAAAAAAAAAGGACCCCCCCCCCCCCCAACCCCCGGGCCGCAGGACAAATTATTAAGCGTTGACCGGTCCGCGGAAAAAAAAAAGGTTGGGGACCACTGTTCTAGATGTTCCGGAACAAAAATTTTAAAAGAAATTCAAAAGACTTTGAAATAAGATTTAAATTTGATTCTACAGATTTTTTTAGATTGGCCAGAATATTTGGGGGGGAATTTTAATCATAATAAGTTTGAAGAAATATTTCACAAATATTTTTCGGCGAAAAAACAGAAGCTAAAATGAAGAATTCAATTCAAAGTTATTTATTATTCTTTACAATAAAAAAAAAAAAGAATTTACTTGAACATTGATTTAAATTGTCAGGAAAGAAGAGGAAGGAATTTAAAAGGTAAAAAGGTAAATGTGTTTAAAAATCCTACAATCATTTCTAAGTTTGTATTTTTTCTCTAAAATTGTCTTTCTGAAAGTTACAAGAAGCAAAGTAAAAAAAATAAATGAATTTATTTAAACAAGTGAAGACCAAGTCTTTCAAATATTTTCTTGGATTTTCAAATTCTATTGGAAATTTGTCTCTCTTAGAATTAAAAATGTCGAGCAAAGCGAAACTAGCTTGCTAATAAATGAATAAAATAAAAAAAAATAGAGGCAGCTCACTGGTAAGTGCTGCTATTTGAGCTATTTTTAGAACAGGCCCGTAAGGACCAGTGACCGCGTTGGTGACCCCTGCTATAAGGTCTTCTCGAGAGAGGCTTTTTCTCCTTGCACTTTCTAAACGGGGGGTCCGGGGGTCCCCAACCGGGACTCCTTCTTGTGGCCATGTGGGTTCATTCAGCAGAGCTGGGTGTGTAACAGAAGGTAGAGTATAAAAACATGGCCAGCAGACAGTGACACGGATGTACTGTGGATGGCATGCTGGGTGGGATGTGGGCGGCGGGAGGGGGGGGGGGGGGGGGGGGGGCATCACTGCAGAAAGGAGCGGGGGGAGGGGAGGGGGGCTTCACACACTAAACTGCGAGCAGACCAGCGTGATTTGGATCAACGTCGCATCGGTTTTTCTTCCGCAAGGCTAAACAAAGACGCCTCGTCGCTGCTCGTTAAGTGTCGCCGGGGGCCGCCCGGCTCCGGATCCGCGCAATCTTCAAGGCACCATCAACCGCGGTAATGAGTCCTCGTCCGAGGCGCACGGAGGGCCCGGGTGAAGTCGAGCTGATCCAATCTGTCCTCCGCCAGACATTATTCATGCCGTTTCCGTGCACTGATGCGATTGCTCGCTGCCGCCCCGTTTTCGCAAATTCGGAATGACAACTTGGGTATGTAGGCCACGGAACCGTCAGGATGGAAGTCCAGCGTTGCACTTTAAGTGGCTTCCTTCTCCTCGCTCAGTGCGGCGAACACTGGAACCCGAGACTCCGTCGCCGGCTTCATTTGGACCGCAACCGTAATGTCAAATGAACCGTTGCTGCTGCGTAAAGAAAGAAGGACGCACTTCTGTCCGCACCAAATATGTTCACGTGAAGTGTATTTACCGTATTTCCTTGAATTGCCGCCGGGGCGCTAAATATTTTAAAACATCTTCTCACTCCGGCACTTACCAAAGGCCCGCAGTAAAAATTTAAGTGTGAAGTAAGGATACATCATAAAAAGCACATTTAATAAAAAAAAAACGTTATTATGGTCTTACCTTTACTTATAAATGAAGTCCATGCACAGCTCCTTCTGGTCAAAAGCATCGATAACTTGTTTATAGAAGTCTTCCTTATCTTTCTTCAGTTTACCGGCATAGCTCGGTTGGTAGAGTGGCCGTGCCAGCAACTTGAGGGTTGCAGGTTCGATTCCCGCTTGCGCCATCCTAGTTACTGCCGTTGTGTCCTTGGGCAAGACACTTTACCCACCTGCTCCCAGTGTCACCCACACTGGTTTAAATGTAACTTAGATATTGGGTGTCACTATGTAAAAGCGCTTTGAGTCACTTGAGAAAAGCGCTATATAAATATAATTCACTTCTCTGTCTCGATGGAGATCTTGCTTTATTACCTCCTGCTTCGATTGAAAGTCCAGTTTGGAAAACGGTTGTATTTTAGATATGTAATCCTCCATGTTAAAAGCGCAAGCGAGAGGAAAAAATAAACGATCGCTGTTCACTCTTGCTGCTTGTTGTCACTTCTTCTGCAGCCGAGTAGGATCACTAGCGCCCTCTACCACCAGGAGGCGGGAGTCATTTAATGACTCATATTTGACACACGCAGCTACGGTATATTAATAAAACATAGCTGCTTACTGTTCTTTTTAGCATATTCAATAGCTTGGACCTTAAATCCTACTGAATAGCTCTTAATCTTCTTCCCTTTATACGATTTGAAATTATTGAAATCAGCCTCCTCCATTTTGAAAATGATGACGGGTGAAGTGTCACTCATGACGTGACGAGTTTGACCCGGAGGAAATTCTAGGTATATGCTAATTATTTGGCCAAACGAGTTTGACCCAGCGGAAATTCTAAACATGCGCTAATAAAAATATTATTTTGCGAAAAGAGTTTGACCCGGCAGTAATTCTAGGCATGCGCATACTATATACCCGGCGGTAATTCAAGGAATAGCGCTTTACATAGTGAACCCCAATATCTAAGTCACATTTTTAAACCAGTGTGGGTGGCACTGGGAGCAGGCGGGTAAAGTGTCTTGATCAAGGACGCAACGGCAGAGACTGGGTTGGCAGAAGCGGGGATCAAACCTGGAACCCTCAACTTGCCGGCACGGTTTGGTACCAACCGAGCCATACCGCCCCATGTGGCACATCGTGCCGCATGCTGCTAATGAGTACAGAGTAACAAAGGGTGTCACAATCCCATTTTTATAGCGGTTCCATGTCAGCAAAAAAAATCGGATGACTTGCATCGAAAACCTCTGATAGATGCAGTCTTGTAGTGCCTTTACCGTATGGTTCGGACAATAAGGCGCACTTAAAATCCTTTCGTTTTCCCAAAACTCGACAGTGCGCCTTATAACCCGCTTGATGGATTGTCAGAGCATTACGCTACCACAGTCAGACGCACTGTGCTTCAACATAGGAGTATTATTATGGGGTATGTATAAGGTAAGACATATTATCTGGCGGGTTTTTTTCGTAATATTATGCAAAAGTAACTTTTCCTACCTTCTGGTACCTGCTGATCTGTATTAGGGATCTGCATAAATCCTGAAAATTTGCGGGCGTCCGACTTTGTAGTCCGATAAGCTTCTTCTTTTTTTCTCTATCTTCTTATGTGACATGCTGTTGCCATTTTTCAATATAAAGTAGTGTAAAGTTCTTACTTATATCTGTCAGTGAACACGTCATGAAAGCGCTAAAACAAACCGGTGTAGTGAGTTTACATTATTCACCCAAAAGAACTTTAGTTATTAGAGAGATCCGGTCGGACGTTTTTTCCACGGGACACATTTCAGGCGTTGTTGTTGCACTCGTGAGCCACGGATGAGGAGATGCTGCTCCGTTATTGATTGAAGTAAAGTCTGAATATCATTGAAACAATTAGTGCCGTCTTTTAGACACTTTTTCCACTCCCATCCTTGCACGCTACACCGCTACAACAAAGATGACGGGGAGAACGCGTTATCGAAGGGGAGGCACGTAAGAAAGCGACTTGAAGATGATGCGTAAAACCTCATCCATGCAACATTTTGAGCAAAGAACTACCATCACATGTTCTATAGACCACAAGGAAGTCTTTCACATTTAGAAAAAAAATAATATTTTACTTTGTAGTCCGATAAGTTTCTTCTTTTTTCTCTATCTTCTTGTTATGTGACATTCATCCTCTGCTGTTGCCATTTTTTAATATAAAGTAGTGTAAAGTTCTTACTTATATCTGTCAGTGAACTCGTCATGAGAGCGCTAAAACAAACCGGTGTAGTGAGTTTACATTATTCACCCAAAAGAACTTTAGTTATCAGAGAGGTCCGGTCGGACGGTTTTTCCACGGGACACATTTCAGGCGTTGTTGTTGCACTCGTGAGCCACGGATGCTGCTCCGTTATTGATTGAAGTAGCGTCTGAATATCATTAAAACAATTAGCGCCGTCTTTTGGACACTTCTTCCACTCCCATCCTTGCACGCTACACCGCTACAACAAAGATGACGGGGAGAACGCGCTGTCGAAGGGGAGGCACGTAAAAAAGCGACTTGAAGATGATGCGTAAAACCTCATCCATGCAACATTTTGAGCAAAGAACTACCATCACATGTTATGTAGACCACAAGGAAGTTTTTCACATTTAGAAAAAAATAATATTTTACTTTGAAGTCCGATAAGCTTCTTCTTTTTTCTCTATCTTCTTGTTATGTGACATTCATCCTCTGCTGTTGCCATTTTTTAATATAAAGTAGTGTAAAGTTCTTACTTATATCTGTCAGTGAACACGTCATGAAAGCGCTAAAACAAACCGGTGTAGTTAGTTTACATTATTCACCCAAAAGAACTTTAGTTATTAGAGAGATCCGGTCGGACGGTTTTTCCACGGGACACATTTCAGGCAATGTTGTTGCACTCGTGAGCCACGGTGGAGGCAATGCTGCTCTGTTATTAATTGAAGTAAAGTCTGAATATCATTAAAACAATTAGCGCCGTCTTTTGGACACTTCTTCCACTCCCATCCTTGCACGCTACACCGCTACAAAAAAGATGACGGGGAGAATGCGCTGTCGAAAAGGAGGCACGTAAAAAAGCGACTTGAAGATGATGCGTAAAACCTCATCCATGCAACATTTTGAGCAAAGAACTACCATCACATGTTCTATAGACCACAAGGAAGTCTTTCACATTTAGAAAAAAAATAATATTTTACTTTGTAGTCCGATAAGCTTCTTCTTTTTTCTCTATCTTCTTGTTATGTGACATTCATCCTCTGCTGTTGCCATTTTTTAATATAAAGTAGTGTAAAGTTCTTACTTATATCTGTCAGAGAACACGTCATGAAAGCGCTAAAACAAACCGGTGTAGTGAGTTTACATTATTCACCCAACAGAACTTTAGTTATTAGAGAGGTTCGGTCGGACGGTTTTTCCACGGGACACATTTCAGGCGTTGTTGTTGCACTCGTGAGCCACAGATGCTGCTCCGTTATTGATTGAAGTAGCGTCTGAATATCATTAAAACAATTAGCGCCGTCTTTTGGACACTTCTTCCACTCCCATCCTTGCATGCTACAACGCTACAACAAAGATGACGGGGAGAATGCGCTGTCGAAAAGGAGGCACGTAAAAAAGCGACTTGAAGATGATGCGTAAAACCTCATCCATGCAACATTTTGAGCAAAGAACTACCATCACATGTTCTATAGACCACAAGGAAGTCTTTCACATTTAGAAAAAAATAATATTTTACTTTGTAGTCCGATAAGCTTCTTCTTTTTTCTCTATCTTCTTGTTATGTGACATTCATCCTCAGCTGTTGACATTTTTTTATATAAAGTAGTGTAAAGTTCTTACTTATATCTGTCAGTGAACACGTCATGAAAGCGCTAAAACAAACCGGTGTAGTGAGTATACATTATTCACCCAAAAGAACTTTAGTTATTAGAGAGATCCGGTCGGACGGTTTTTCCACGGGACACATTTCAGGCGTTGTTGTTGCACTCGTGAGCCACAGATGCTGCTCCGTTATTGATTGAAGTAGCGTCTGAATATCATTAAAACAATTAGCGCCATCTTTTGGACACTTATTCCACTCCCATCCTTGCACGCTACACCGCTACAACAAAGATGACGGGGAGAACGCGCTATCGAAGGGGAGGCACGTAAAAAAGCGACTTGAAGATGATGCGTAAAACCTTATCCATGCAACATTTTGAGCAAAGAACTACCATCACATGTTCTATAGACCACAAGGAAGTCTTTCACATTTAGAAAAAAATAATATTTTACTTTGTAGTCCGATAAGCTTCTTCTTTTTTCTCTATCTTCTTGTTATGTGACATTCATCCTCTGCTGTTGACATTTTTTTTATATAAAGTAGTGTAAAGTTCTTACTTATATCTGTCAGTGAACTCGTGATGAGAGCGCTAAAACAAACCGGTGTAGTGAGTTTACATTATTCACCCAAGTAGCTTTAGATATTAGAGAGTTCCGGTCGGACAGTTTTTCCACGGGACACATTTCAGGCGTTGTTGTTGCACTCGTGAGCCACAGATGAGGAGATGTTATCGATTGAAGTAAAGTCTGAATGTCATTAAAACAATTAGCGCCGTCTTTTGGACACTTCTTCCACTCCCGTCCTTGCACGCTACACAATGAAGTATTTTACATTTAGAAAAATATTATGACTCCTTTTTTGCGCTTCATAATCCAGTGCGCCCTATGGTGCGGAAAATACGGTATGATAACATTAAAGGCAGGAACTTAGAAGTCATATCAGTCGAATTTGCAGATTCAACCGTAAATCCTTATTTATTCGACTGACCCATGCGTCACACCCTGTGAAGCAAGGCATCAGTCAGAAGTGCACCCTCTAATCCGAGCACACCAATAGGATCACAGAAAAGTTGGGAGAAACACACTGTGATGATGATGAAGCACCATGGTGACCTGCTTCTGTTTCTGTTTAAAAATAAAACAAGCGAGTCCCCATGGTAATGCTCAGTCAGGACTGTGCACACCTCATCAGGCCTTGGACATCTTTAGGATTACAAAAATAATATTAATACAAAAAAATAGGGAATGTTTTTGGGTTATTGTTTTTTTTCCACAATAAGCCACACTTGTTTCCTCAACTTCCGCCATGCTCTAACTTGTCATCTTCCAACAGGAGAGTCTTGTTATTCCTAATTAAAATCACCAATCACCCCCCTCCTGCCAGCCTTCTTCTTCTTCTTCTTCTTCTTCCGCCGTCCGCCCCCGCCGCCCACCTGGGCACGTGCCACCGGGGGCGTGAGAGGAGAAACGTGGCGGATAATGCACAGCTGACCTTAGAAATACAGAGGGGGGGGGGGGAGAAACAAAACAACAAAAAAAAGAGCGTCCTGGTCATGTGACCTGAGCGGGGCTAACTTGAATTTGTCTTGCTGTTTTTGTTTTGTGTTTACTTCTACGACGTTTTCTTCCCTTTTCATCCATTGAATGTTTTAGCATGATGAAATTCACACCACACGGCACACCCTCTTACCATCTCTATTTTGGTCATGTGATGGTTTCTTTCCAAGATAAAGTTTCCTTTTTGCACATTAGCTGACATGTTCGGTATTATTTGGAAACATCTGCAACTTCTTTTATTATTATTATTTTTATTATTATTATTATTATTATTATTAATTAGGGATGTTCCGATCAGGGTTTTATGCCACCGATTCCAATTCCGATCATCCGTGAGTGACATTGCCCGATGCAAATACCGAAACTTGAGCACATTTAATACCTGTACATTTTAATTGTACAGTCGTGGTCAAAAGTTTACATACACTTGTAAAGAACATCATGTCATAGCTGTCTTGAGTTTCCATTATTTTCCACAACTTTTTGGTGATGTTGTGATTGGAGCACATTCTTGTTGGTCACAAAGAACATTCATGAAGTTTGCTTCTTTTATTGATTTATTATGGTTCTACTGAAAATGTGCTAGGTCAAAAGTATACATACAGCAATGTTAATATTTGCTTACATGTCCCTTGGCAAGTTTCACTGCAATAAGGCGCTTTTGGTAGCCATCCACAAGCTTCTGCTTGAATTTTTGACCTCTCTTGACAAAATCGGTGCAGTTCAGCTAAATTTGTTGGTTTTCTGATATTGACTTGTGTCTTCAGCATTGTCCTGACAATTAAGACTTCTAAAACCTTAATTCTAGCCTGATTTAGCCATTCCTTTACCACTTCTGATGTGTGTTTGGGGTCATTGTCCTGTTGGAACACCCAACTGCGCCCAAGACAAGATTTTAGCTTGTCCTGAAGAATTTGGAGGTAACCCTCCTTTTGTCATTGTCCCATTTACTCTCTGTAAAGCACTAGTTCTATTAGCAGCAAAACAGACCCAGAGTATAATACTACCACCACCATGCTTGACGGTAGATATGGTGTTCCTGGGATTAAAGGCCTCACATTTTCTCCTCCAAACATATTGCTGGGTATTGTGCTCAATTTGTGTTTCATCTGACCACGGAACTTTCCTCCAGAAGGTCATATCTTTGTCCATGTGATGTCAGAGAACCAAACTTCATGAATGTTTGTTTGTGACCAAGTATATGCTCCAATAAATCATCAACACGGTATTCTCTTTTACTCCGTACAATTGTTTGAGAAGCACCATTTAGCCTTTCTCGAAGAAAAAATGCCCTACGCTTGCGTTGTTTTCGGCTGCACGAATCGTTCAAATCGCGAAAAAGGATGCATGTTCCTTCAGAGATTCCTGAGGGGTGATGAAAAAGGGCGAAAGAGTACAAGACTTTATAAAACAACAACGGGAAAAGAATGCAGCTTGCACTCCAGTCCAAGGGAGCAGAGTCGAAGAATGCATGAGTTTGTACTAGGGTTGTACGGACGGTATTAGTATAGTACCACGATACTAATGAATCATATTCGGTACTATACTGCCGCTAAAAATTACCGGACCCCGCTCCCCTTTTTTTAACATGCATGACGGGGCATGACTTGTCCCAATAGGGGCCTCCTTTCTGTCCAATACCACCTGAAAGTGCTTGCGTTTTGCCATTTTATTTGTCGAGATTCCACACTCCTTTTTATACACTTTACAAAAAATACATTGGCGAGCAAACTCCGTAGCTTTGCGAGCTTGTGCGCGCCAGCTTTTCCGAGACTCTTATTTTGATAGCGCAGGCAGGATGGAGCAGGGCTTTTATTGTGAAGACAGGAACTGCGCGGTCGGTCTTTAGAGTTTTGACGGCGGGTACGGCGCGAGAGTCTGTCGAAATAAAAAAAAATGTTTTTTTAAATTGAATTGAATTATATTTATATAGCGCTTTTCTCTAGTGACTCAAAGCGCTTTACATAGTGAAACCCAATATCTAAGTTACATTTAAACCAGTGTGGGTGGCACTGGGAGCAGGTGGGTAAAGTGTCTTGCCCAAGGACACAACGGCAGTGACTAGGGTGGCGGAAGCGGGAATCGAACCTGCAACCCTCAAGTTGCTGGCACGGCCGCTCTACCAACCGAGCTATGTCGCCTTCCTGTCGGTCGTTTTTTCTTAATAATGATGGGTAAAGTGTCTTGCCCAAGGACACAACGGCAGTGACTAGGGTGGCGGAAGCGGGAATCGAACCTGCAACCCTCAAGTTGCTGGCACGGCCACTCTACCAACCGAGCTATGTCGCCTTCCTGTCGGTCGTTTTTTTCTTAATAATGATGGGTAAAGTGTCTTGCCCAAGGACACAACGGCAGTGACTATTGTGGCGGAAGCGGGAATCGAACCTGCAACCCTCAAGTTGCTGGCACGGCCGCTCTACCAACCGAGCTATGTCGCCTTCCTGTCGGTCGTTTTTTTCTTAATAATGATGGGTAAAGTGTCTTGCCCAAGGACACAACGGCAGTGACTAGTGTGGCGGAAGCGGGAATCGAACCTGCAACCCTCAAGTTGCTGGCACGGACGCTCTACCAACCGAGCTATGTCGCCTTCCTGTCTGTCGTTTTTTCTTAATAATGATGGGTAAAGTGTCTTGCCCAAGGACACAACGGCAGTGACTAGGGTGGCGGAAGCGGGAATCGAACCTGCAACCCTCAAGTTGCTGGCACGGCCGCTCTACCAACCGAGCTATGTCGCCTTCCTGTCGGTCGTTTTTTTCTTAATAATGATGGGTAAAGTGTCTTGCCCAAGGACACAACGGCAGTGACTAGTGTGGCGGAAGCGGGAATCGAACCTGCAACCCTCAAGTTGCTGGCACGGCCGCTCTACCAACCGAGCTATGTCGCCTTCCTGTCTGTCGTTTTTTCTTAATAATGATGGGTAAAGTGTCTTGCCCAAGGACACAACGGCAGTGACTAGGGTGGCGGAAGCGGGAATCGAACCTGCAACCCTCAAGTTGCTGGCACGGCCGCTATACCAACCGAGCTATGTCGCCTTCCTGTTGGTCGTTTTTTCTTAATAATGATGGGTAAAGTGTCTTGCCCAAGGACACAACGGCAGTGACTAGTGTGGCGGAAGCGGGAATCGAACCTGCAACCCTCAAGTTGCTGGCACGGCCGCTCTACCAACCGAGCTATGTCGCCTTCCTGTCGGTCGTTTTTTTCTTAATAATGATGGGTAAAGTGTCTTGCCCAAGGACACAACGGCAGTGACTAGTGTGGCGGAAGCGGGAATCGAACCTGCAACCCTCAAGTTGCTGGCACGGCCGCTCTACCAACCGAGCTATGTCGCCTTCCTGTCTGTCGTTTTTTCTTAATAATGATGGGTAAAGTGTCTTGCCCAAGGACACAACGGCAGTGACTAGGGTGGCGGAAGCGGGAATCGAACCTGCAACCCTCAAGTTGCTGGCACGGCCGCTCTACCAACCGAGCTATGTCGCCTTCCTGTCGGTTGTTTTTTCTTAATAATGATCTGGCAGTAGCCAGCGTCATCCCACAAGACCCTCGGGTGCCGCGAATGTCAATCAAGTGATGATACCGACGTCTTGGTGGAGATTAATGATCGCTCATTTTGAGATCGCCAATTTATCGACCGGTAGCTCGCCATCGACGTAACGGACACCCCTGATATGAACACAATATCAGCCGGAGGGGATCGGCGTTTGTGATCGGCATAAATCGGCAATGGCGATCACATACTTTTTCGTCCGATACTGACCGGTGGCCGAACGATCAGCACATCCCTACGATCAAGCATTTTATTCCATCTCATCCCCTTATGTGTGGGGTGAATTTCTATTATACCTTTTCAAAGGTATAATGACTCTAAATGGGCTGTCTAAATGTCCCTCTTTGATAGTGCAGCCTGACTTTTTTTTTTTTTTTTTTTTTTTTTTTTTTTAAATATACCTGCCTGGCTTTGAATGTTGATGTTTGCTTTGCTAGCGTCTATTTATTTATTCATTTTTAGATATCACCCTTTTACTGATCCCTTGGGTCATGCATCAGGATATATTCTTAAGCAAAAAACGATGGTGGATGGACATTTATTTTACTTTTCTTTTCTTCCCCTATGCAGCCCTCTTCCTCTCTAGAGACTCAGGATGTAAGAATACCTTGATATGAGTTCTTTTACTTATGCACACCAACACCCGATTGTTGAGCTGAGAGTATAGTAATGGTCTTGTAAGGATACGGTTAACAATGCTTAGCAATAAGATGCATGCATGTAGTTTTTTTTAGCATCTGCTGCCGTTGATTATGTTGAGCATTGTTGTCCCTGAGAAGAAATTGGAGCTGCCAGGCAGTAGTTTGCATATTTGAGATGGTTGCATTAAGGTGAAACATGCTCTCACATCCACTGACATGGTCCGTATACCTTTCGTTCATTCGTTTTTCCAATTCTGAAACGCAGGGCCGTTTTTTTCGATTTTTCTTATCCATCCATCCATCCGTTTTCCTACGCTTATCCGAGGTCCGGTTGCGGGGGCAGCAGCCTAAGCAGAGAAGCCCAGACTTACCTCTCCCCAGCCATTTGGTCCAGCTCCTCCCAAGGGGTTCCGAGACGTTCCCAGGCCAGCCGGGAGACATAGTCTTCCCAACGTGTCCTGGGTCTTCCCCTTGGCTTCCTACCGGTCGGCCGTGCCCTAAACACGGTGTTTAGGTGGCATCCTGACCAGATGCCCGAACCACCTCATCTGGCTCCTCTCCATGTGGAGGAGCAGCGGCTTTACTTTGAGCTCCTCCCGGATGGCAGATCTTCTTACCCTATCTCTAAGGGAGAGAGCCGCCACCTGGCGGCGTAAACTCCTTTCGGCCGCTTGTACCCGTGATCTTGTCCTTTCGGTCATAACCCAAAACTTGGGACCATAGCTGATGATGGGAACATAGATCGACCAGTAAATTGAGAGCTTTGCTTTCCGGCTCAGCTCCTTCTTCACCACAACTGATCGATACAACGTCCGCATTACTGAAGACGCTGCACCGATCCGCCTCTCAATCTTCCCTCACTCGTGAGCAAGAATCCGAGGTACTTGAACTCCTCGACCTGGGGCAGGGTCTCCTCCCCAACCCCGGAGATGGTACTCCACCCTTTTCCGGGCGAAAACCACGGACTCGGACTTGGAGGTGTTGATTCCCATCCCAGTCGCTTCACACTCGGCTGTGAACCAATCCAGTGAGAGTTGAAGATCCTGGCCATCGGGACCAAATCATCTGCAAAAAGCAGAGACCTAATCCTGCGGCCACCAAACCGGAACCCCTCAAAGCCTTGACTACGCCTAGAAATTCTGTCCATAAAAGTTATGAACAGAATCGGTGACAAAGGACAGCCTTGGCGGAGTCCAACCCTCACTGGAAACGTGTTCGACTTACTGCCGGCAATGCGGACCAAGCTCTGGCACTGATCGTACAGGGAGCGGACCGCCACAATAAGACAGTCCGATACCCCATACTCTCTGAGCACTCCCCACAGGACTTCCCGAGGGACACGGTCGAATGCCTTCTCCAAGTCCACAAAGCACATGTAGACTGGTTGGGCAAACTCCCATGCACCCTCAAGAACCCTGCCGAGAGTATAGAGCTGGTCCACAGTTCCACGACCAGGACGAAAACCACACTGTTCCTCCTGAATCCGAGGTTGGCCAATCCGGCGTAGCCTCCTCTTCTGTACGCCTGAATAGACCTTACCGGGAAGGTTCTGAGTAGTGTGATCCCACCATAGTTGGAACACACCCTCTTAAAGAGAGGAACCACCACCCCGGTCCACCAATCCAGATGTACCGCCCCCAAGTTTCAGACCATTGTTTTTCTATTTTCATTTCTGAAACTATTTAAATCAATCAATCAATCAATGTTTACTTATGTAGCCCTCAATCACGAGTGTCTCAAAGGGCTGCACAAGCCACAGCGACATATATAGGATTCCCGCTGAACAACGTTTTTAGCATTATGCTAAAAACATGCTCAACGCAATGGAAAGGCCGGTTCAGTTTGTCATCACACAGACAATCACAAATTTTTGCACAATTTTTTTTGCGTTTATATGGAAAAATTCAAATCCATAGAAGCAAAACAGCACAAAATCCAATTTTATGGCAATATTTGAACGAAAATCAACCCCGTTTCCACATGACTTAGGAAATTGTGTTAGATGTAAATATAAACGGAATACAATGATTTGCAAATCATTTTCAACCCATATTCAGTTGAATATGCTACAAAGACAACATATTTGATGTTCAAACTGATAAAAAAACAAATTTTGTGCAAATAATCATTAACTTTAGAATTTGATGCCAGCAACACGTGACAAAGAAGTTGGGAAAGGTGGCAATAATTAATGATAAAGTTGAGGAATGCTCATCAAACACTTATATGGAACATCCCACAGGTGTGCAGGCTAATTGGGAACAGGTGGGTGCCATGATTGGGTATAAAAGCAGCTTCCATGAAATGCTAAGTAATTCACAAACAAGGATGGGGCGAGGGTCACCACTTTGTAAGCAAATTGTCGAACAGTTTTAGAACAACATTTCTCAACGAGCTATTGCAAGGAATTTAGGGATTTTACCATCTACGGTCCGTAAAACCATTAAAAAGTTCAGAGAATCTAAAGAAATCACTGCACGTAAGCGATGATATTACGGACCTTTGAACCCTCAGGCGGTACTGCATCAAAAACCGACATCAGTGTGTAAAGGATATCACCACATGGGCTCAGGAACACTTCATAAAACCGCTGTCATTAACTGCAGTTGGTCGCTACATCTGTAAGTGCAAGTTAAAACTCTACTATGCAAAGCCAAACCCATTTATCAACAACATCCTGAAACACCGCCAGCTTGGCTGGGCCCGAGCTCATCTAAGATGGACTGATGCAAAGTGGAAAGGCGTTCTGTGGTCTGACGAGTCCACATTTCAAATTATATTTGGAAACAGAGGACGTGGTGTCCTTCACAACAAAGAGGAAAATAACCATTCGGATTGTTATAGGCGCAAAGTTGAAAAGCCAGCATGTGTGATGGTATGGGGGTGTATTAGTGCCCAAAGGCATGGGTAACTTACACATCTGTGAAGGCACCATTAATGCTGAAAGGTCCATACAGGTTTTGGAGCAACATATGTTGTCATCCAAGCAACGTTATCATGGACGCCCCTGCTTATTTCAGCAAGACAAGTGTTACAACAGCGTGGCTTCGTAAAAAAAAGAGTGCGGGTACTTACCTGGCCCGCCTGCAGTCCAGACCTGTCTCCCATCAAAAATGTGTGGCGCATTATGAAGCGTAAAATACGACAGCGGAGACCTCGGACTGTTGAAGGACTGAAGTTCTACTTAAAACAAAAATGGGAAAGAATTCCACTTTTAAAGCTTCAACAATTAGTTTCCTCAGTTCCCAAATGTTGTTAAAAGAAAAGGTGATGTAACACAGTGGTGAACATGCCCTTTCCCATCTACTTTGGCACGTGTTGCAGCCATGAAATTCTAAGTTAATTATTTTTTGAAAAAAAAAATAAAAGTTTATGAGTTTGAACATCAAATATCTTGTCTTTGTAGTGCATTCAACTGAATATGGGTTGAAAAGGATTTGCAAATCATATTATTCCGTCTATATTTACATCGAACACAATTTCCCAACTCATATGGAAACGGGGTTTGTACAATCTGCCATTTAAAATATCTGTGTTGGCCCTGCGATGCGGTGGCAACTTGTCCAGGCTGTACGATAGGTTGTAGCACCCCCTGCCACACAAAAATGGACAAGCGGTACAAAATGGATGGAAAAAAATTAAAATCGAAAAAAAAAAGCCCTAATTAAATTTTTCAAAATGCGTTTCAGAATTGGGAATCGACTAAACGGAAAGTCGGCGTCCACTGACATCTTTACGACCCATCACTCATCCTAATGCATTCTTTTTGGAGCCCGAATGCCGCCATCAAATTTAGTCGCCTATCCCCTCATATCATGCGGCGAAACCTTCTCTTCACATTCCGCCCCCCCATCTACTTAGAGCAGGGGTCGGGAACCTTTTTGGCTGAGAGAGCCAAAAAGCCAAATATTTTTAAATATATTTCCGTAAGAGCCATATAATATTTTTTTTAACACTGAACACAACTAAACACGTGCATTTTTAAGTAAGACCAACATTTCTAGAGTATTATAGGTCTCTTATTCTTTTTAATTACATTTTTATTCTAAAGCTAACTGTGGAGGGGGCGTGGCCTGCGGGCCTGCAGCGACAGGTGTGTAGATGGCCCAGCTGGGCCTTGTTACCTGTCGCTCTGTTATAAGCAGCAGCCAGGAGGAGAAACTGGGTTGGGGCTGGAAATACAATTGCTGGAAAGCAACTGAGAGACTTATTGAAAAATAAAACAATATTGTAACCCTGAAACAGGCTCTCATGTCGGTGCTTGGTGGTCCGAAGAACCCCCAGGAGGGCAAGCCCCACACTAACCAATAATAAATAAATAACTTCTTACCATTAACGCGACTTCTGGAACAGGCTGTATGGATTAAAAATGCATGAGAATGTTTTATTTTTTTAACATTATTTTTGATTACAAGTGGAATTATTCATTACTTATCGTGTTAAACAACATCAGCTCAGATTTATCCAGAGAGCCAGATGCAGTCATCAAAAGAGCCACATCTGGCTCTAGAGCCATAGGTTCCCTACCCCTGACTTAGAGCATAAGAGGACAATTCATGTGGCGAGTTGGGAGGAGGAGAAGCAGAGCCCCCCCCCCAGGCCACGTAGAACGCCAATAATGTTTCCACATATTCATTTTAGGATAGGAAAAGTGGTAGAGCAGAGCCCGACCCCCAAAAGAAAGCCTCTTTTAGGTCCATCAGTACCACCCTGGCTTCCAGCATCAAGAGGCGTAGG
Source organism: Nerophis ophidion (assembly GCF_033978795.1). Lineage (NCBI taxonomy): Eukaryota > Metazoa > Chordata > Actinopteri > Syngnathiformes > Syngnathidae > Nerophis > Nerophis ophidion. Next base: position 44,862,992 of record NC_084627.1, on the reverse strand, counting down.
TCCTCCAAAGACACGGTAAGGAGACCCAGAAGCGACATCTTCCCTTGTTTACTCCTTCTCTTCGTTCTCCTCTGTCGCCTCTCTCTCTCTCTTTCACTCTCCTTCTCTTTCTTCCTGTCCACGCGCCACTCATCCATGTCCACGGGGGCTCGGCCGGCCTCCTGTCACGTGTCTGTCGGTTCACCATCGATCAGCCATCAAGCATCCGTAGCAGAAGGGGCGTCAGTGCAGGTCAGGTCAGACTGGGAGCTGGAGTCAGACGGAGGCGAGGAGGTTTTAGGTGGTGTTGACGCCGATTAGACGGAGTCTTGTCTTGGGCTGCTGGTTTGGCGATTGTTTGGTTCTTGAAGGTGTCGTGGTGTGTTTGTTTCAGTGTTCCGGCCACCTTTTTTCTTTGCAACAATCCTGCACTTTTGTGTGTTTATCTTTTTTGTTTTGTTTGGAAAGCATGTGCAGATGTTCCGTCTTGTTTTATCCAATTTCCAAAGGTGTGACGGACAACGAAGAAGAAAACTTGTTTGTTGATGCATCGGTTTGTTTCAGGGTCACGCTCACGGACCGCGATTAACACTTTTTGCTTCGTGCGTCTTTTAGGATGTTTCAGGATCGTATATTTTCATGCGATCTGTGCTCGCATGGATATGGAAATGGATATATATATATATATATATATATATATATATATGTGTGTGTGTGTGTGTGTGGGTATATAGGAGAAGGGCCTCACGGTGGCAGAGGGGTTAGATTAGATTAGATAGATTAGATAGGACTTTATTTATTCCGTCAGGAAAATTAAAATTTTCAGCACAATCCCATTCAAGATCAGACAAACATTAAAGGGAGACAGAACAGGATCGCTGACGGGTCTGCCGGGTTCCAGCGCCCCTTACAAAAAAAAAAGATGAGATACAGGTATACAATAGATAGATAGATAGATAGTACTTTATTTATTCCGTCAGGAGAGTTCCTTCAGGAAAATTACAATTTTCAGCACAATCCCATCCAAGATCAGACAAACATTACAGGGAGACAGAACAGGATCGCTGACGGGTCTGCCGGCTTCCAGCGCCCCTTACAAAAAAGATGACATACAGGTATACAAGGGGGGGGGGGGAGAGAAAAAAATAGAAGATTAAAATAAAATTAAAATTAAAAAATCGGTCTTAGCCTAGGCCCTGGAGTGGGGGTGCAGACTGAGGCCAAGGGAAAAAAAACAAACTCATAGCCATAGTACACATCCCTCTTCCATGTGTGTAAGAGGGAAACATCAAACATCAAAGAACACAGAGGACATTAAAGACATTAAAGCAGCAGATACAAGCAGACACTTCTACATACAGCTATGAATAAAAAGTAAAATAAACATATCCACTGTGGTGGCCTCTGCGGTGATCCACGCCATCGTCCGCTGGGGAGGAGGGAGCATGGCCAGAGACAGGAGCAGACCCAACAAAGCAACCAAGACAGTAGACTCCACTCTCGGTCAGGGTCCAGTCCGCATGGATGAGCGAGGATACGTCCAAGGTGACTGAGGTGTCACCTTGGACGGGTGGGAAGGGGGGGAATAGAAGATTAAAATAAAATTTAAAAAAATGAAAATCGGTGTTAGCCTGGGCCCTGGAGAGGGGGTCCAGACTGAGGCCAAGGGGAAAAAAAACAACAACTCATAGTCATAGTACACATCCCTCTTACATGTGTGTAAGTGTTAGTTAAGGGTTAGTGCGTCTGCCGCACAATACGAAGGTCCTGCAGTCCTGGGTTCAAATCCAGGCTCGGGATCTGTCTGTGTGGAGTTTGCATGTTCTCCCCGTGAATGCGTGGGTTCCCTCCGGGTACTCCGGCTTCCTCCCACTTCCAAAGACATGCACCTGATTGGCAACACTAAATTGGCCCTAGTGTGTGAGTGTGAATGTTGTCTGTCTATCTGTCTTGGCCCTGCGATGAGGTGCCGACTTGTCCAGGGTGTACCCTGCCTTCCGCCCGATTGTAGCTGGGATAGGCGCCAGCGCCCCCCGCGACCCCAAAAAGGGAATAAGCGGTAGAAAATGGATGGATGGATGTGTGTGTGTATATATATATATATAGGAGAAGGGCTTCACGGTGGCAGAGGGGTTAGTGCGTCTGCCGCACAATACGAAGGTCCTACAGTCCTGGGTTCAAATCCAGGCTCGGGATCTTTCTGTGTGGAGTTTGCATGTTCTCCCCGTGAGTGCGTGGGTTCCCTCCGGGTACTCCGGCTTCCTCCCACTTCCAAAGAGATGCACCTGATTGGCAACACTAAATGGTCCCTAGTGTGTGAATGTGAGTGTGAATGTTGTCTGTCTATCTGTGTTGGCCCTGCGATTAGGTGGCGACTTGTCCAGGGTGTACCCCGCCTTCCGCCCGATTGTAGCTGAGATAGGCGCCAGCGCCCATCGCCACCCCAAAAGGGAATAAGCGGTAGAAAATGGATGAAAAAAATGGCTGTGGTCCGTAAATTGAGGTTCTAGTGCAGTGGTTCTTAACCTTGTTGGAGGTACCGAACTCCACCAGTTTCATATGCGCATACACCAAACCCTTCTTTAGTGGAAAATGAAATGTTTCTTACTTAATATAATCTTAATTTATAAATATAAATCATGAAATTATATTATTATTAGGGCTGGGCAACGATTAGAAATTTTAATCGAAGTTAAGTTTCTCTGATTAATCGCGATTAACTGCATTGTATACGCAAAGCCCAATAATGAATTCAAAAGTAGTGTGTAGTGCACCTTTATTGGAATATTCTCCCACATGAACAAAAGCGCCAAAACATTTGTCGTGCAAACACAATTTAAATCAGTCCTTGTTAAACAGTAGCAGTTAAATAGCATATTTTATGAAAATCAACTCAAAAAATGTAAATACAAACATTTAAGCTTATTGTCACTGCCAGGGTATTTAAGTTATCCTGTTTGTTATGGAAAATAAATATATTCTACATACAAATCTCTGAGCCACAATCATAACATCTGAACAGGCAATTTCTGAGGTAACAGCAGAAACATTTTTTTTTTTTATCAGGGATCTTATGTTTAAAAAAACCTATATTATAGGTAGTGGGCTGTTTTAGGGAATTTTTGATCAAATTATCCGTGGTAGCAATATTAATAATGTGTTTATTCTGCGTAGTGCACTTAAGTGCACTACGCAGATCTCGGCGTCTTTAGTGGACAAAATGGAGCGAATTTTAGCGATATTACGGAGATGAAAGAAGGTTGTTTTAGTAACGCTTTTAATGTGTGACTCAAAGGAGAGAGTTGGGTCGAAGATAATACCCAGATTCTTTACCGAGTCACCTTGTTTTATTATTTGGTTGTCAAATGTTAAAGTTGTATTATTAAATAGAGGTCGGTGTCTAGCAGGACCGATAATCAGCATTTCCGTTTTTTTGGCATTAAGTTGCAAAAAGTTAGCGGACATCCATTGTTTAATTTCATTAAGACACGCCTCCAGCTGACTACAATCTGGCGTGTTGGTCAGCTTTAGGGGCATGTAGAGTTGGGTGTCATCAGCATAACAGTAAAAGCTAATACCGTATTTGCGTATGACGTCACCTAGCGGCAGCATGTAGATGCCGAAGAGTACAGGGCCAAGGACCGAACCCTGGGGAACTCCACACGTTACCTTAACATAGTCCGAGGTCATACTGTTATGGGAGACGCACTGCATCCTATCAGTGAGATAAGAGTTAAACCATGACAGGGCTGAGTCTGACATACCAATTTGTGTTTTGATACGCTCTAATAAAATATTATGATCGACGGTATCGAAAGCAGCGCTAAGATCGAGGAGCAGCAACATAGATGACGCATCAGAGTCCATCGTTAGCAATAGATCATTAGTCAATTTTGCGAGGGCTGTCTCAGTCGAGTGATTTGCCCTGAAACCGGATTGAAAGGTTTCACATAGATTGTTAGACGCTAAGTGTTCATTTAGCTGCTCTGCAACAATTTTTTCGAGGATTTTCGAAATAAAGGGAAGGTGAGACACCGGTCGGTAGTTTACCATGAGATGGACAGCTCGTCGGGACCCAGGATGGACCGCTCGCCTGTATCGGTTGGGGACATCTCTACGCTGCTGATCCGCCTCCGCTTGAGATGGTCTCCTGTGGACGGGACTCTCGCTGCTGTCTTGGATCCGCTTTGAACTGAACTCTCGCGGCTGTGTTGGAGCCACTATGGATTGAACTTCCACAGTATCATGTTAGACCCGCTCGACATCCATTGCTTTCGGTCCCCTAGAGGGGGGGGTTGCCCACATCTGAGGTCCTCTCCAAGGTTTCTCATAGTCAGCATTGTCACTGGTGTCCCACTGGATGTGAATTCTCCCTGCCCACTGGGTGTGAGTTTTCCTTGCCCTTTTGTGGGTTCTTACGAGGATGTTGTAGTCGTAATGATTTGTGCAGTCCTTTGAGACATTTGTGATTTGGGGCTATATAAATAAACATTGATTGATTGATGACCATATCTAGGAATTGATATGATGGGAATTTTCCGATTGTTTGCTTGGTGCTTTGATAAACTGAATGCATATACATGGTACTATATTGTGATGTTATGAGCCAGGGAAAAAAAGAACTACCCTACCCAGCATGCAACAGGAGTGACGAGCATGTGCGGTAGCCCGGTATAGGTTGTGTCGCCATGACGGCATCTTGTATGTTGTGATATGCACGCTCTGAAAGTAAACGTTAAGAACTCAGTCAAAGCGCCTCGTCTGCATTATTCATAAATAGACAGACAATACAAATACTCCGCTGCTTCACAGGCCGCTGGATGTAGCCGACAAAATATTCCCATGCTAGCTAGCCGGTCTAGCAAGCACGCGTCATTCAGTCCAAAACGGCCCGATCTATCCACATTCAGAATTGTCTGGCGGTCGTAAGTGATCCCGGAGTGACCACGCTGTAAGCCAGCCATGACATTTGCAGAATTGTCCGGTATTTTTGCCAAATGTTCCATCTTTACCAAGAGCCGCTCGACGCCGGGCGACGCCATCGTGTTAAGAAAAGGCGTTAACAAAATAAAAGCATGTAAACAACTTACGCAAATGTGCGATAAAATAATTGTCGGCGTTAATAGATTGATGAGTTTACTCGTAATTAACGCATTAATTTGCCCACCCCTAATTATTATATTATACTAATAAAGATATATTTTACAAACAGAAAGTTACAGGCATGTACACATGATCCCATGGTTACATCTCATAGAGCAGGGGTCGGGAACCGTTTTGGCTGAGAGAGCCATGGAAGCCAAATATTATAAAATATATTCCCATGAGAGCCACATCCTATTTTTTAACACTGAATACAACTAATTGCGTGCATATTTAAGTTGGACCGCCATTTTTAGAGTATAATAAGTATATTATTGTTTTAAATGACATTGTTCTTTTGAAGCTAACCAATAATAAATAAAATACTTCTTACCATTACGCAACTCCTTGAACAGGAAATGCCTGAGAATGTTTTATATTTTGAACATTATTTTTTTAACACTGTGATTACCAGCGGAGTTATTAATTACTTATCGTGTTAAGTAATGTCAGCTAAGATTAATCTGAGAGTCAGACGCAGTCATCAAAAGAGCCACATCTGGCTCGAGAGCCATAGGTTCCGTACCCCTGTTTTAGTGGGAACTAAATGCGATAACTGAAAGAGGTGCAATTTACAAATGATTTCCAAAGCAAACCCAAACCCTTCTTTAATGAAAAATACAACTTTTTTTCTTAATTTATTCTTAATTAATATTCCCTCCGGGTACTCCGGCTTCCTCCCACCTCCAAAGACATGCACCTGGGGATAGGTTGATTGGCAACACTAAATTGGCCCTAGTGTGTGAATGTTGTCTGTCTATCTGTGTTGGCCCTGCGATGAGGTGGCGACTTGTCCAGGGTGTACCCCGCCTTCCGCCCGATTGTAGCTGAGATAGGCGCCAGCGCCCCCCGCGACCCCAAAAGGGAATAAGCGGTAGAAAATGGATGGATGGATGGATATATATTATCATGGAATTATGTTATTTTATTAAATAAATGTTTTAGTGGGAACTAAATGCGATATCTGAATGGGGTAAAAATTATTTTCCAAAGCAAACCCAAACCCTTTTTCAGTGAAAAATAAAACGTTTTTCCTAATTTAATCTTAATTTATAAATATTAATCATAAAATATTATAATTATATTATACTAATAAAGATATATTCTACAAACAAAGATACAGGCATGTACACATGATACCATGTTTACATCTCATTGTGCAACATGGGAATGTTTTAGTGGGAACTAAATGCGATATCTGAAAGGGGTACAAATTATTTCCAAAGCAAACCCAAACCTTTCTTTAGTGAAAAATACAACATTTTTTCTCAATTAAATCTTAATTTTGTAAATATTAATCATAAAATATTATAATTATATTATACTAATAAAGATATATTTTACAAACAGAAAGATACAGGCATGTGCACATGATACCATGTTTACATCTCATTGTGCAACATGGGAATGTTTTAGTGGGAACTAAATGCGATATCTGAAAGGGGTACAATTTTTAAATGATTTCCAAAGCAAACCCAAACCTTACTTTGGTGGAAAATAAAATGTATTTTCTTAATTTAATCTTAATTTATAAATATTAATCATGAAATTATGTTATTGTATTAAATACATACTAATAAAAGTATATTTTACAGACAGAAAGTTACAGGCATGTACACATGATACCATGTTTACATCTCATTGTGCAACATGGGAATGTTTTAGTGGGAACCAAATACGATATCTGAAAGGGGTGCATTTTACAAATGATTTCCAAAGCAAACCCAAACCCTTCTTTAATGAAAAATAAAACTTTTTTTCTTCATTAAATCTTAATTTATATATATTAATCATGAAAATATGTTATTTTATTAAATAAATGTTTTAGTGGGAACTAAATGCGATATCTGAAAGTGGTACAAATTATTTCCAAAGCAAACCCAAACCCTTCTTTAGTGGAAAAAAAAACGTTTTTTCTTAATTTAATCTTAATTTATTAATATTAATCATGAAATTATGTTATTATAATTAAATAAATACTAAAAAAAACATATTTTACAATCAGAAAGTTACAAGCATGTACACATGATACCATGTTTACATCTCATTGTGCAACATGGGAATGTTTTAGTGGGAACTAAATGCGATATCTGAAAGCGGTAAAAATTATTTTTCCAAAGTAAACCCAAACCCTTCTTTAGTGAAAAATAAAACATTTTTTCTAAATGTAATTTTAATTTATGAATATTACTCATGAAATATTATTATATTAAATAAAAACTAATAAATATATATTTTAAAAACAAAGATATCTGAAAGGGGTAAAAATGATTTGCCAAAGCAAACCCAGACCCTTTTACAGTGAAAAATAAAACGTTTTTTCCTAATTTAGTCTTAGTTTACACATATTAATCATGAAATTATGTTATTACAATTAAATAAATACTAATAAAGATATATTTTACAAACAAAGATACAGGCATGTACACATGATACCATGTTTACATCTCATTGTGCAACATGGGAATGTTTTAGTAGGAACTAAATGCGATATCTGAAAGGGGTGCAATTTTTAAATGATTTCCAAAGCAAACCCAAACCCTTCTTTAATGAAAAATAAAACTTTTTTTCCTAATTTAATCTTAATTTATATATATTAATCATGAACCTATGTTATTTTATTAAATAAATGTTTTAGTAGGAACTCAATGCGATATCTGAAAGGGGTACAAAGTATTCCCAAAGCAGGACCCCCACCCAGACAAACAATACTAATACAAAACAATTATATTAGAAAATGATCTCATGGAGATGACTGCTGTCATTTGATTATTATAATAACACATTTAACTTGTAATTTAGTCAGGTTTGCATGTGCACGTCTGAAGTTTTTAGACGCTGAACCCAGGTTAAGAACCGGTGTTCTAGGGCAGTGGTTCTCAACCTTTTTTCAGTGATGTACCCTCTGTGAACATTTTTTTTAATTCAAGTTCCCCCTAATCAGAGCAAAGCATTTTTGGTTGAAAAAAAGAGATAAAGAAGTAAAATACAGCATTATGTCTTTAGTTTCTTATTTATTAAATTGTATAACAGTGCAACATTTTGCTCATTTGTAGTGGTCTTTCTTGAACTACTCGGGAAAAAAAGATATAAGAAAAACTAAAAACTTGTTAAAAAATAAACAAGTGATTCAATTATAGATAAAGATTTCTACATATAGAAGTAATCATCAACTTAAAGTGCCCTCTTTGGGGATTGTAATAGTGAAGTGAATTATATTTATATAGCGCTTTTCTCTAGTGACTCAAAGCACTTTACATAGTGACACCCAATATCTAAGTTACATTTAAAGCAGTGTGGGTGGCACTGGGAGCAGGTGGGTAAAGTGTCTTGCCCAAGGACACAACAGCAGTGACTAGGATGGCGGAAGCGGGAATCGAACCTGCAACCCTCAGGTTGCTGGCACGGCCACTCTACCAACCGAGCTATACCACCCATAGAGATCCATGCACTTAATTCTAAACATTTCTTCAAAAAAAAAGAAATCTTTAACGTCAATATTTGACATGGATGCTTTTAAAAAAGGCTTAAAAACCCTTTTAAAAAAAAAAAGTATTTTATAGACATACATGCTGGTTCTAGCTATTGGGCTGTTTCTAGTTTAATATTTTTTATTTTTTTTTATCTTTTTATTATTATTATTACAATTTTTTACACTGTGGCACTTTGAGGTTGTTGTTCAACGTAAAGTGTTTTTTTTACAAATAAAATCTATAATTATTATTAATATTTTTATGGAACATGTCCACAAAAAAATCTAGCTGTCAACACTGAATATTGCATTGTTGCATTTCTCGTCACAGTTTATGAACTTACATTCATATTTTGTTGAAGTATTATTCAATAAATATATTTATAAAGGATTTTTGAATTGTTGCTATTTTTAGAATATTTAAACAAAAATCTCACGTACCCCCATTTGAGAACCACTGTTCTAGTGTAGCCTCATCAATGTTCAATTCAGGGTTTCCCACTTTTTATCGAACCAATACATGTATTTCACATAAAATAAATCCCACTCCTCCTTCAGTTCCTAGTCAGTGGTTCAAGTCCAGTTTCAGCATAAGTGGACTGGACACATGAAGGACTTAAAAACGGCAGTTAAAAGGTTGAATCCAAGAATTACAGGAAACTATAATAAAAAACAACTAAAGTAAGCTACTTTTCTGAGACTATTATTTAGACTCGTTTATTTTAAACGCTTCAAAACAAGCCACCCACTTCTGGCCTTCACAATAAGAGCGCTGCTCAAGGCTAATTGTCTGAATACACAGAACAAAATAATATGATAAAAAGATAAAGTTATACAACAATAGGGCTCGGTGTCCTCGTGGTTAAAGTGTCCGCCCTAAGATGGGTAGGTTGTGAGTTCAAACCCCTGGCCGAGACATACCAAAGGAGCCATTACCTCCCTGCTTGGCACTCAGCATCAAGGGTTGGAATTGGGGGTCAAATCACCAAAAATGATTCCCGGGCGTGGTCATCGCTGCTGCTCACTGCTCTCCTCACCTCCCAGGGGGTGAACATGGGGATGGGTCAAATGCAGAGGACAAATTTCACCAGTGTGACAATCATTGCTACTTGTAACTTTAACTTTAAAATAACAGGGCTAAGACCCTTGATAAAACTGGTGTTTATCACTGTGTCTCGCTGGTGTTTTTACCTTTTTATATTCTGCAAAGCGACAGTCTTTTTTATCCAATTTCCAAGGTGTGACGGACAACAAAGAAGAGAAGTTGTCGTTGATCCGTCAGTCTATTTCAGGACCACGCTCACGGACCGCGATTAACCCTTTTTGCTTTGTCCTATTTTGTTTATTTGTGCGTCTTTCGGGATGTTTTCAGGTGACGACGGCAGTCTTTGTCTGTCTTTCTCCTCCATCCTCACCGAAGTGATGTTATTTTTTGCTTATTATCGCTTGTTATCCTCTTGACTTTTTCGTTGTCGCACACGAGAATTCCCCAGTTGTTGCAAAGGAATTTCGTCGGCCACTGAGCTATACCAGTTTGAAAATGCTACTTTTTCCTGTTTTTCTTTCTCTCTTTGTCTTTTTTTTTTTTTTGTAAATGTCCCCTCCTTTTGAGCAAAGCCAACTCTACCCTCCCCTTCCTGAAGTATGGCGGTAGAATCGAAGGAGACGAGCGGGATCGCTTTAAGGGTTCGGTTCCGTTTGGGAGCCCGAGTATCAAACGCCAAAGATGACGTGCCATCCTCAGTCTTTGACCATTATTTTTAATTTTATATCAATGTTCTTATTTTACATGAATGGATATCAATGGACTTTAGTGTCAGTGTCCCTCACCCACATGCCACTGCTCCTCTCTCCCTCCTGAAGCATGCAAATACTGTCCTGGATGTGGTGGCGGTAGAACATAGAGTAGTTGTGCTGTAAATCAACCTGTTCCCTTTATGCTAAGACGCTTTTACAGTTGTTGTCTTTCTTGGTGTTTCACCACCAGGGCCGGCTCCTGGCATAAATACTCCCAACGGTTGTTTAAAGCTACAACCACAGAGACCATGTGTTTGGAAAGGCTTTGACCATGTTCAAGTCGATTCAGAAGTACCGTAATTTCTGGACCATAAAACGCACCTAAATATAAGCCGCAAGCACCAAATTTTTGGACAAATTTTATTTTATAAACATACGTCTATAAACCACAGGTGTACAAATTAAAACATTAAAAGTGTGTACATTTATTTATTATTTCTTCTCCATGACAAGGGTGAGTCCATAACAGGCTAAATGGCTGACTGAATGATTGTGTGAGTGGGTTTTATTTAATGTGTCCAATTTAATTGGTCCAAATTAAATATGTACACAAGTGCTTGTGTTAATTCACAAATGTACCAAAAAACAGTGACTGTAAAATAGTGTAAAGAAGCCCATACCAGAAAAGTCGAAGGGAGTGGTCTTCGTCCTTTTCCTCCTCCTAAAGGGTCAATCATCTTTGGCTTCAGGACTGCGTCTTGTACATTTTTTTAATTATTTCTTCTCCATGACAAGGGTGAGTCCATAACAAGCTAAATGGCTGACTGAATTATTGTGTGAGTCGGTTTTATTTAATGTGAACAGTTTTATTGGTTCAGATTAAATGTGTACAGAAGTGCTTGTGTTAATTCGCAAATGTAACAAAAGACAGTGACTGTAAAATGGTGTTAAGTAGCCTACACCAGAAATCTCAATGAGAGTCGTCTGCATCCTTTTCGTCCTCCAAAAAGGTCAATTCTCTTTGGCTTCGGGGCTGCGTTTTGTGCATTTCATTATTTATTGTCCAGGACAAGGGTGAGTCCATAACAAGCTAAATGGCTGACTGATTGATTGTGTGAGTAGGTTTTATTCAATGTGAGCAATTTCATTGGTTCACATTAAATATGTACAGAAGTGCTTGTGTTAATTCACAAATGTAACCAAAGACAGTGACTGTAAAATGGTGTTAAGTAGCCCATACCAGAAAAGTCAAAGAGAGTGGTCTGCATCCTTTTCGTCCTCCAAAAAGGTAAATTGTCTTTGGCTTCGGGGCTGCGTCTTGTGCATTTCATTATTTATTCTCCATGACGAGGGTGAGTCCATAACAAGCTAAATGGCTGACTGAATGATTGTGTGAGTGGGTTTTATTTAATGTGAACAATTTCATTGGTTCTCATTAAATGTGTACAGAAGTGCTTGTGTTAATTCACAAATGTAACAAAAGACAGTGACTGTGAAATGGTGTTACGTAGCCTACACCAGAAATGTCAATGAGAGTCGTCCGCATCCTTTTCCTCCTCCAAAAAGGTCAATTGTCTTTGGGGCTGCGTTGTGTGCATTTTATTATTTATTCTCCATGACGAGGGTGAGTCCATAACAAGCTAAATGGCTGAGTGAATGATTGTGTGAGTGGGTTTTATTCAATGTGAACAGTTTCAGTGGTTCCCATTAAATGTGTACAGAAGTGCTTGTGTTAATTCACAAATGTAACAAAAGACAGTGACTGTGAAATGGTGTTACGTAGCCTACACCAGAAATGTCAATGAGAGTCGTCCGCATCCTTTTCCTCCTCCAAAAAGGTCAATTGTCTTTGGGGCTGCGTTGTGTGCATTTTATTATTTATTTTCCATGACGAGGGTGAGTCCATAACAAGCTGAATGGCTGACTGAATGATTGTGTGAGTGGGTTTTATTCAATGTGAACAGTTTCAGTGGTTCCCATTAAATGTGTACAGAAGTGCTTGTGTTAATTCACAAATGTAACAAAAGACAGTGACTGTAAAATGGTGTTAAGTAGCCTACACCAGAAAAGTCAATGAGCGTGGTCTGTGTCCTTTTCGTCCTCCAAAAAGGTCAATTGTCTTTGGCTTCGGGACTGCGTCTTGTACATTTTTTGTATTATTTCTTCTCCATGACAAGGGTGAGTCCATAACAAGCTAAATGGCTGACTGAATAATTGTGTGAGTGGGTTTTATTTAATGTGAACGATTTTTTTGGTCCAAATTAAATATGTACACAAGTGCTTGTGTTAATTCGCAAATTTAACCAAAGACAGTGACTGTAAAATGGTGTTAAGTAGCCTACACCGGAAAAGTCAATGACCGTGGTCTTCGTCCTTTTCGTCGTCCTAAAGGTCAATCATCTTTGACTTCGGGACTGCGTCTTGTACATTTTTTTAATTATTTCTTCTCCATTACAAGGGTGAGTCCATAACAAGCTAAATGGCTGACTGAATAATTGTGTGAGTGGGTTTTATTTAATGTGAACAGTTTCATTGGTTCACATTAAATGTGTACAGAAGTGCTTGTGTTAATTCACAAATGTAACAAAAGACAGTGACTGTAAAATGGTGTTAAGTAGCCTACACCGGAAAAGTCAATGAGAGTGGTCTGCGTCCTTTTCGTCATCCAAAAAGGTCAATTGTCTTTGACTTCGGGACTGCGTCTTGTACATTTTTTTAATTATTTCTTCTCCATTACAAGGGTGAGTCCATAACAAGCTAAATGGCTGACTGAATGATTGTGTGAGTGGGTTTTATTCAATGTGAACAGTTTCATTGGTTCACATTAAATGTGTACAGAAGTGCTTGTGTTAATTCACAAATGTAACAAAAGACTGACTGTAAAATGGTGTTAAGTAGCCTACACCGGAAATGTCAATGAGAGTCGTCTGCGTCCTTTTCGTCCTCCAAAAAGGTCAATTGTCTTTGGCTTCAAGGCTGCGTCTTGTGCATTTCATTATTTATTCTCCATGACGAGGGTGAGTCCATAACAACCTAAATGGCTGACTGAATAATTGTGTGAGAGGGTTTTATTTAATGTGAAAGATTTCATTGGTACAAATTAAATACGTACACAAGTGCTTGCGTTAATTCACAAATGTAACCAAAGACAGTGACTGTAAAATGGTGTTAAGTAGCCCATACCGGAAAAGTCAATGAGCGTGGTCTTCGTCCTTTTCCTCCTCCTAAAAGGTCAATCGTCTTTGGCTTCGGGGCTGCGTCTTGTGCATTTCATTATTTATTCTCCATGACGAGGGTGAGTCCATAACAAGCTAAATGGCTGACTGAATGATTGTGTGAGTGGGTTTTACTTAATAAGAAAAATTTAATCAGTAATTGGCGGAATGTAAAGCTTGTAAACCTGGACAAAATTCCAAAATGAACCATAGAATTGTATAAAGTGCTGGGTTCAGAAAGTGCGTGAAAAGTAGCGGCGTACAGTCCGGACATTACGGTACAATTACTTATTTTTAAACAACTAGTGGATGATTCAATCAACCGAAATGGGGGTCACAAACAAAAATTTTGTTTAAGGCCCTCAAAAGCTAAGAGCCGGCACTGAGTCTGTGTGTTCCCTCCTCAAAGAGCATCAACACGGGGTTTGTCAATGTTTCAATTTCAGCAATTTCTGGCGAGTTTAACCAATCTTTGCACTGCAAATATCACACTGCTGAAAATATTAGCCAATTTAAGTTGGCTGAAATAAATGTATCACTGAAATCAGTGGAACCTCGATTTACAAACTTAACTGGTTCTTGAACAGAGTTTGTAAATAGAAAAGTTTGTATATTGAAACAAATCCCTGAATACGAAGCTGTAAAAAACAATAATGGGTTTCAACCTCAACAAATGCCCACATTTTAGTTAACATTTTTACACTTACAACACAATATAAAGCACTATGCAGTGCTGTATATCAAACATAACAAAGGGCTGATGAATCAACTATTAAATAACAAATAACAACAATAAAAACTAGCTGAACTGTCATCATTTGCAGCCGTCCTGCCAACACGCGCACACACAGTCACTAGCCCTGTGGTGCTCTCAGTTTCAAACCATAAAACTCCTTAACTTTAACAGACAATGAACAATAATAAAAAATTAAAAATATATATTTTACTTTGTCGGTTAATCTACTTGGCAAGCAGTGGAAGAAATGCTGTGGCATTGTTTTTTGGGGGACTCATATTGAGCTAGCAAAACTAGAAACATGTTGTAAAAGGCTATGAAAAACATTTAAAATGCAGGCAAATTGTGTGACAATCATTGGTACTTTAACTTTTTTACGTAGCAGTGAAAAAATAAATACATTCTAAGTAAAATATTGATTTTTTTTATTTCAGTAAACAGTCAATACAATTGAAGTACAAATATTAAAATATAACTTTACCACTTTTTTCATATTTTTGGCGCTTAAAACATTTTCTTTGATTTTATTTTGTTTGATATAATACGGACCACAGCTGGCGGGCCACGTAATTTTATGTGAAACCCTGCAAAAAATAAAATACTATTGTTTTTATTTTTTTTACTAAATGTAAATTTTGACGGAAAAAAATGCATATTTGAAACTTTAATATTATTTGATTGTGCCAATTATATTGTATTGCAAAACTATTTTTGTGAGATAAAAACAAATAGTTAAATATCTGCTTGTCACCTTTATTTATGATTTTAAAGCAAGTTATACATAAAAAAAATGTATTCAATTAATCATGATTAATCACGGGTTATTACCCGCATGCATAACGTAAATTAATTTTTTTAAATCGGCCCTCTGAAAGCAGCCAATACTCAACGAAAATTAGTTTGACAACCCTGATCTAGCTTAAAAAACACATTTTAATGTAAAAAGCACACTTTACATCCTTCACCCTGCAGTCCATTTATTTTATTTATTTTTTTAAATATGCACTTCATGCTAAGGAGCCACTTATACGGTTCCTGTATGATTAAAAAAATAGATCAAAAATAAAATAAACTCCTATGCCTGCCAGGCGCCACTCGTAAAGCACAAATCAATCAAGCAAAATTCCTGTTTCCATAGCAACGACCCCCCTGCACGGAAACCAGAGCCTTGCTGTCCCTCTCCATATTTTACCCAGCTCGAGCTCCGCTTTATAGGAAGTGCAGTGACGTGGAGGCTTGGACGCAACAGCGCTGAAGAGTCGTTTTGCTCTAAAACGAGATAAAATGCATACAAATAACAAATGACTTAAATGAAATCATCTCTGGAAGGATTTGATTCAGAGGTGCTGTTGTCAAGTCCTCACGTGCACATGCTGACCCCCGCTACTTGAGAGCAGCCTGGGAGGGGTTAGAAAAGCTCAATAAATGCACACCCAAAAAATTTTTGGAAGTATTTCGGGGAATTAACAACCCCCATGTGTCCACCCTCTCCCCCCCCACCCTTTTCTCTCTGCAGCAATTCCCCCCCACGGACATCACGGGACAACTCAACCTGTCCGACCCGTCCGTCAGCACCGTGGTGTAGGGAGCGCCACCTGACCCCCCCTCTCCCCTCCCCTCACCTGCATGAGGAGAGAGGAAGCAAGAGAAGATGTGCAGTATCTCCTTCGGAGGAGACCAAGTCGCACCTTCTTGATGTCAGGATGTCCTGGCTGTAGATGTTTATAGGGAGCCTGAGCATGCACAACCCTTTTTTTTTTTCATTATATGACTACATATTTAACCTTCTTTTCCCTAATTCTGTCCACTTAACCTTTCGTTGTTCATTCCTGACCTGCCTCGTAGAGTCCGGGCCTAGTTAGGCTACATACATGAATACATACTTGACGAACCGAAATTTCCTTGAATTGCCGCCGGGTATATAGAATTCAACCTCATTTCGCTAAATATTATTTTTATTAGCGCATGCCTAGAATTTCCCCCGGGTCAAACTTGTCACGTCACGAGCGACACTTCACCTGTGATCATTTTCAAAATGGAGGAGGCTGATTTCAAACATTTGAAATAGAATAAGGGAATAATATTAAGAGCTATTCAGTAGGATTTAAGGTCCAAGCTATTGAATATACTAAAAAAGAGATTAAGCAGCTATGTTTTATTAATATACCGTAGCTGCGTGTGTCAAATCCGTTAGTCCACCCCAGGGCAGCTGTGGCTACAGATGTAACTTACCACCACCTGGTGTGAATGAATGATGGGTTCCCACTTCTCTGTGAGCGCTTTGAGTATCTAACAATAGAAAAGCGCGATATAAATCTAATCCATTATCATTATTATTATTATAAATACAAGTCATTAAAGGACTTGTTGAGATCCGCTTTTCGGATCTCCACATATTATTGTTTATTGTTCCATTTTTGTATCTCTCCGTCATTTGACTGTCTATTTCCTGTTTAGTTTGTCACCATGGTTTTTCATTAGATCCACCTGCTAATCACGGTCCCTGCACACCTGTTTCATGTAATCACCTCCCTTATTTAAGCTCGCCCTCTTTTGTTGCTCAGTCTGGGTTCCTAATTATCCGACGTGCAACAGTGACGACTATCTTCTATGTACGTATATTCTCACGGGCTTCCACGCTACGTCGTTGTTGTTTTTATTCTAGCTCTCATGCTAATGAATTGTTTTCTCTTTTATGTGCCTTCGTGCCAAGTCCAGTTTTTCTGTTTGCTATTCATAGCTTTTATGCTAGCGTCCTTTGTTTGCTTTTCTATTAGCTCCAGTATTTCTGTAAATTATCACATCTTACCTCTTGCTGTGTTCGTGCCGATGCATTCCTGGACGGACAAACATCCCGACTAGTCGATACAGGACTCCCGCCTTCTGGTGGTAGGGGGCGCCAGTGATCCTTCTTGCGACTACTCCGCTGCAGAAGAAGTGACAACAAGCAGCAAGAGTGAGCAGCGATCGTTTATTTTTTCCTCTCGCTCCCACTTTTTACATGGGGGATTACATATCTAAAATAAAACACTTTTCTAAACTGGACTTTCAATCGAAGCAGGAGGTAATAAAGGAAGATCGCCATCGAGACAGAGACTTTTAAAACTGAAGAAAGATAAGGAAGACTTGTATAAACAAGTTATCGATGCTTTTGATCAGAAGGAGCTGCGCACGGACTTCATTTATAAGTAAAAGTAAGACCATAATAACGTTTTTTTTTATTAAATGTGCTTTTCACGATGGTATCCTTACATCACACTCAAATTTATAAGCGCAGGCCTTAATTTACCGCATGCCTTTGGGTTTTAAATTAATTAGCGCCCCGGCGGCAATTCAAGGAAATACGGCAAGGTCTAGAAACTTCTCTGTTATTGTTTTTTCTCCTGTAAGTACTGTAGGCTTCCACTTATTTCTTACATCGAGAAGCACTATTAATAGCACTAAAATTGAAGCTATAATTAATGACAATGAAAGCATGTGTGTGTATATGATCTCTGCATATTTGAAGTGCTTTTACTTTGAAGGATTTCTGTTCGAGCTACATATTTCCCTCTTCTGAACTACCAAAATGCATGTTTTTGATTTTATTTTTGTTTGTTTTTTTGTGTTTTCCCCTGATGTAACACAACTTTTTCCAGCATTTATTTTGCCGTGTGACAAAATCTGCAGACTAATGTTTTGGGGCCGCCCTCCGTCTTCCTCTCTCCCGCCACAGTCTTTCTCCTTTCCAGTCTCACAAACGGGTTGCATCAAAAGGCCAGGTTTTTCAGGCAACCGGCACTCGATCCTTGGGGAAAAACCTCCCCGGAGCTTTTTCACCGAGGAGCCCGACGAGATTGAAAGCATGGCTAAGCTTGCGAGCTTTGGTTGCTTGCAGAAACAGGCCTTTTCCCAGTTTCTGGGGGGGAGAAACCACTGCTGCTAAAGACTATCCCCGTCCTTCCTGGTGTCCAGCACCACACTGCACTTTACGCTGAGAGGGGGCTCCCAAATGTGTAATAATACAAAAAAAAAAATTATAATAATTGTTTGCATTGTTAGCTCTGCAGAGTCATTTTAATGACTTTTTGCACAGTCAAAACATTATTTCCCCAATTGGCTCGTTCTTTGTTTTCCTTGCATGCTGACATTTTATAACCACTGCTTTTTGCTTTTTCTCCATGGATGTGTGTCGTCACGGTGGATTAGATTTTTTATTTTTTTTTGCACTTCAACTGAATAACATGTAAGGTCAAGGATGAGGAGATTGTATAGTGCGCACGTATAATGACTGCTGATGAGAATGTATTTTACTACTTCTAATTATTTAATCAAATGCACACACACACACACACACGTTATGTTCCGCAGTCATGCACGCACACAAACCCTCTTAATAAACACAAAAAACAAAACAAAAAAAAAACACTTGTATTTCTTATCTTGATACACTGAACCATTCTGTTCATAGAACTGTAAATAAAATATACTTAAAAACTCACACGACCTCTAATTGTGTTTGTTAATTATGTCACAACGCAGAAAAATCTGTAAATACTATAAATAGTTTTATGGATAAAAAGGCCCTGATCAATAAACCAGGAGTCGACAACCCAAAATGTTAAAAGAGACAGATTGTGCCAAAAATACAAAATAAAAAAAATCTGTCTGGAGCCACAAAAAATTATATAAGTGTTATAATGAAGGCAACACGTGATGTAAGTGTCTATATTAGCTGTATTAGCCTACTATCAAAATGACTTTAAAATCTTTATGTAAGTGTTAACATGAAGGCAACACATGATGTAAGTATCTATTTTAGCCTACTATCAAAATGACTTTAAAAGCCTTGTATAAGTGTTATAATGAAGGCAACACATGGGAAAGTGTCTATATTAGCTCTATCAGCCTACTATCAAAATTACTTTAAAAATCTTAAGTGTTATAATGAAGGCCACACATGTGAAAGTGTCTATATTAGCTCTATTAGCCTACGATCAAAATTACTTTAAAAATCTTAAGTGTTATAATGAAGGCAACACATGTGAAAGTGTCTATACTAGCTTTATCAGCCTACTATCAAAAAATACTTTAAAAGTCTTAAAGAAGTTTTATAATGAAGGCAACACATGTGAAAGTGTCTATATTAGCTCTATCAGCCTACTGTCAAAATTACTTTGAAAGTCTCATAAGTGTTATAATAACGGCACAGACTGGAACAAGCTTTTCCTTGGCAACCGGAGCTGTCGGGACCTCTGCTGGCAATGGACACGCACCTGCCCGTGCTGAGCGCAGCACGCCCATGCAGCGTCAGTCATGCAGACAATCTGCAACTTGCACACTTGGTATTGATGAGGGCGAGCTGCTTAAGGGACCAGTGGACGCAAGGATCCGGGCGGGAACTTAGTTTCTCTATGGTGAACCGTAAGCCGACAAGCTTTATGCTCTCCCTGTGTTCGATTTGACCCCTGTCTTCACCCATGTGCCTGCAGTGTTTTCCTTCCATTGCCGTGGATCTCGAATGTGTCCCTTGATCCTTGACCCCCGCTCTGGACACGGACTCTGACGCCTCTCTCTCTGCCCCACAGACCTCACCTGGGTCACGGACCCCTTTTGCCTATCCTCTTTGGATTTGTCTGCTTCTTCATCCAACATCACGGTAATACACAACAATTAATTACACACATGGTTTAACACCACACACTCTTGGATTTTGGTCACACACTCCATTCCTTAGTTTAAGTATATTTAGTATTGTGTATTATTACATATATTGTACTAAAACATAGAGCTACATTGCCCCCTTGTGTCTGTGCCGTCAACTCCCTTTCAGCAACCATAACAAGGAGTGCACAAAACACACGCTGGTCCTCTGGTGGAAACATGTGCAAGCTTAACTTTATATTCAAAAGAGGAAACAATTTGCAAGCCAGCTTAGAGGCTGCATCCATTGACATGCAAATAGTGGACAAAAGCAACAAGCAGCCTTGCCATTCCTCAGTCCAATCGCCTACAATGTGGATCCCTGCCAGGACATCAATTGTCTCCCTCAAATGAGTGAATGACGATGTTCTTTGTCTCTCTCAGACCAAGAAAAACCTGGATTTCTGGCTCTATCTATTCCAAACAACAAGACTGCATCAGGTTTCTCGCCACATTAGCTCAGGCTCAAATTAAAACATTGTTGCCTCCACAGTACCAGTAGCCTTGGAGCTAAGACTCTAGGAGGGTCATAAATTCGGCCCGGACTTTCTTCCTGCAGTGGGATATTAACCGTGAGTGGAGGAGGCCGTTTGTTTGTAATTCAACTTCCAGTCACAGTCTCTTCATGCTCCGGTCATCATGGCTCATTGTGCAGCTCATCCTGCCGTCCTCTTCGCGCTGCTGCTGATCGGCACGGCCGCAGTCGTGCTCCTCACTTTCCCAAGCAAAGACATCCCCGAGGCGCCCGGGTTCATGGTAAGGCCACCCCCTTTTTGGATTGTTGTATATTTGTGAAGGGCGATGAGTCGAGGAGACGCCAAGAGGAATCGTCGAACAAAAAGCTTTATTTGTTTCAGCGAGCCTCGGACTAGAACTGCAGCTCTAGGGGAAAAATTGTGCAGAATCTCTTCATTCTGCTGACCTGTCTAAACATTGTCCTTTAACACATGGGTGCCAAACTCTGGCCCGCGGGCCAAAACTGGCCCGCCGTGCAATCTAATTTGGCCCTTGAGGCAATATAATTTAGCATTAGAGCTGGCCCGCCGCTGTAACACCGCATTCACCGCTAATACTCATACTTGCCAACCCTCCTAATTTTCCCGGTAGACTCCCGGAGTTCAGTGCCCCTCCCGAAAATCTCCCAGGGCAACCATTCTCCCGAATTTCTACCGATTTCCACCTGGACAACTATATTGGGGGCGTGCATTTAACGCACTGCCTTTAGCGTTCTCTACAACCTGTCGTCACGTCCGCTTTTCCTCCATACTAACAGCGTGTCACATAATATTTGTGGCTTTTACACACACGCACAAGTGAATGCAAGGCATACTTGGTCAACAGTCATAGAAGTCACACTGAAGGTGGCCGTATAAACAACTTTAGCACTTTTACAAATATGCACCACACTGTGAACCCACACCAAACAAGAATGACAAACACATTTCGGGTGAACATCCACAACAGAACAAATACCCAGAACCCCTTGTAGCATTAACTCTTCCGGGGAACTTCCAGCAAACTGGCCAATAATTAACGTTTTATTCATGCATTTTCTCTTGCTACTTCAAGGCTTGAATGTTTGGTTCATTCATTATTGTTATTTTATTTTCAGATTTATTATTAGCCTGTGGAAAAAAATGATATTTACCTCAGAAGATTGCAAATAGAAAAAAAGGCATAACATTTTTGTTTACATTTTATTTAATATGCCATTGATATTTTTTAAATTATTATTATTATTATTATTTGAAACTGGATTTTGCATGTCACTAAAGTTATATAAGCCTTGCTTGTTCAATATTTAATGCAAAACTTGTTTGGGTCCCCATTAAAAGGTTAGTTGGTTCAACCTTGGCCCGCGGCTTTGTTCCGTTTAAAATTTTGGCCCACTCTGTATTTGAGTTTGACACCCCTGCTTTAACACCCCATCTCCTTGTGGGTCTAATCTTGATGCACTTTAACCTTAGTAGAATAACACTTTTAAAAGATTATGTGGCAAAATACATGCTACTTCCAATCCTATAATATAATTATACACTATATAATTAACCACAACATCAGTGAGAGTGTTTTGATTGATTGATTGAAACCTTTATTAGTAGATTGCACAGTACAGTACATATTCCGTACAATTGACCACTAAATAGTAAGTTTTTCAACTTGTTTTTCGGGGTCCACATTAATCAATTCATGGTAGAAGTTCAGTGTTAAGGTGCCCACATTTGAGGTCCTCTCCAAGGTTTCTCATAGTCATCATTGTCCCTGGCGTCCCACTGGGTGTGAGTTTTCCTTTCCCTTATGTGGGTTCTTCCGAGGATGTCGTAGTCGTAGTGGTTTGTACAGTCCTTTGAGACATTTGTGATTTGGGGCTATATAAACAAACATTGATTGATGATTGATTGATTGATTGATTGATTTACACAATGTGCCAACTTCACTGGTTTTGTAGTTTTTGGGTACTCTACCCACCTCTGTTATCGCCACATGTGGAAAGATGCAGGGTCATCATTAAAAAACATAACTGTATTATTGGCACTGACGTGAAATATTCACATACGTACATGTCACATATGAACAAAAATATAGAAATTGGCCTGCAGTGTAAACATTTCCTCCGTTACATCGGTACCGTCCCATGCCAAGATATAATAAAAAGCTTGCTCAATCGCGAGAGGTGTACTCACTTTTATGTTATCACTACTCTGTGTTCTCTACTCCTGCAGTACGGAATTGTTCTGGATGCCGGATCCTCACACACATCTTTGTACGTGTACAAGTGGCCTGCAGACAAGCAAAATGGCACCGGCGTAGTCACCCAGCACAGTGAATGCCATGCGGAGGGTAAGCTGAGCAAGTTGAGTTGGTAGTTTACATATTGGAAAAAAAAACATGTTGAGGGTCAATTTAACCCATTTCAGTTTGTGTGTTTATCAAAGTACTGGTTATCCTTTCTTTTTCTTGCTGAAATTTGGCGACTTTTCCTCATCTAGGGTCATGAACTGGTGTGTAAAATCTGGACCCTTTGTCTTGCAGAGTTTGTATACAAAGATGATGTTGCGGGTCATTTTGACCCAGACGCTTTAATGTTTGTAAATAGCCAAAATAAACAGGTCTCTTTGATGTGCTTTTTACTTTGATGTACAATTGTTTGTATTTTGATTGCCTCTGAGACACAGAGCCAGGTGTGTGAAGAGAGGGAACTTTCTTAAACTTGTCCTTCTCACTGCTCTCATGTCATCTCTTTGACAAACTCACCAAAAATGATCTCCTGAAGGATGACATCTGAGGAGACAAGGACAAGTGTGAGAAAGTTCCCTCTCTTCACACACCTGGCTCTGGGTCTCAGAGACAATCGAAATACAAACAATTGTACATCAAAGTAAAAAGTACATCAAGGAGACGTGTTTATTTTTGGATCGGAACAGCTATTTACCCACATTAAAGCGCCTGGGTCAAAATGACTCACAACATCATCTTTTTATACAAACTCTGCACAAACATTCCACTACACAACTAAGTGTCCAGATTTACACACCAGTTCATGACCCTAGATGAGGAAAAGTCACCAGCCTTCAGCAAGAAAAAGAAAGGACAACCAGTACTTTGATCAACACAAAAACTGAAATGGGTCAAATTGACCCTTAACATAATACAATTGGAATAAAAAATGTATTGTATGTCACTTTTCTAAATGTTTATATAACGTAAAATAAATTGTTATTGGTTTAACCTGTTTTCTTGACTGTTTAGAGTGCATTTACACAGTACGGGTCAAAACGACCCGCAACATAATCAATGTCATTTTTTCCAATATAATACAAGGGTTAAAGGCCTACTGAAACCCACTACTACCGACCACGCAGTCTGATAGTTTATACATCAATGATGAAATATTAACATTGCCACACATGCCAATACGGCCTTTTTAGTTTACTAAATTGCAATTTTAAATTTCCCGCAAGTTTCTTGTTTAAAATGTCGCGGATTGATGACGCGTACACGTGACGTCACGGACTGTAAGGAAATAATAGCCTCTGCACCACACACAGCTAAAAGTCGTCTGCTTTAATCGCATAATTGCACAGTATTTTGAACATCTGTGTTGCTGAATCTTTTGCAATTGGTTCAATTAATAATGGAGACTATAAAGAACAATGCAGTTGGTGGAAAGCGGTGGATTGCAGCTGTCTTTAGCACCGACACACAGCCGGTGTTTTCTTTGTTTTTAACACAGAGCGCTCAAGCAAACATGTTTCTCTACGTCAACCAGCATGTTTTTGGATGGAGAAATTGTGATATATATTTTACCGGAGACATCGATGGATTATTCGTCCTCCTGCAGTAGCTGTTTAAAACAGTGGTCCCCAACCTTTTTCTATCCGCGGACCGGTCAACGCTTAATAATTTGTCCCGCGGCCCGGAGGGGGTGGGGTGGGGGTTTGGGGGCTGGGTCATTTTTTTTTTCTTTTTTTTCTTTTTCTTCTTTGTCATGAAAAAGGGACGTTTTGTCAAGAAAAAAATAGTTTTTTGTGGTTGGTGCACTATTTGTAAGTGTATATTGTGTTTTTTTATGTTGATTTAATAAAAAGAAATATATATATATATATATTTTTTTTTTTTTATAAAAAAAATTCTTCTGCGGCCCAGTGGTTGGGGACCACTGGTTTAAAAGGCAGCTGTGGGCTTGGCTCCTCGGCTTCTCTCTGAGACACTGTGTGTTCACCGCAGCCATCCGACCTCGATGTATGTCTTTACAATCTCACTAAAACACTATTAAAACAATAAGCAGATAAGGGATCTTCCAGAATTATCCTAGTAAATGTGTCTAATTACATCAGAAACGCTCACACCGCCGCCGCCCGGAGCCGTCGCTTTTTATTTTATTTTAATTTTAATTTTTTTTTCTATTCCCTCGCTATCAATATCATCAGCCACGAATCTTTCATCCTCGCTCAAATTAATAGGGAAATTGTTGTTTTCTCCGTCCGAAAAGCTACATTATAAACAATGTGAGGATGTGAGGAGCCCTCACCCTTGTGACGTCATCGTCCATGACTTCCGGTAAAGGTGAGGCTTTTTTATCAGCACCAAAAGTTGTGAACTTTATCATCGATGTTCTCTACTAAATCCTTTCAGCAAAAATATGGCAATATGGCGAAATGATCAAGTATGACACATAGAATGGACCTGCTATCCCCGTTTGAATAAGAAAATCAAATTTCAGTAGGCCTTTAAATCATCTACCAACTTCAATCAAAAATGTGCACATTTTTGCCTATCATGACTCTAGTCAAGAAGGACTAATCAATGCTTGACTCTTCTGCAAGGAGGTGGGATCTCCAGCTATGCAGGCCAGCAGGGAGCAGTGGGATGGAGCCTGGAGGCGTGCTTGGACCAGGCAGTCCAGGACGTGCCTGCGCATCGACACACGGTCACACCTGTGTACCTGGGGGCCACAGCTGGCATGAGGCTCCTGCAGTGAGTCATTCTTTGTGTCAGCTTCAGATGGTACTTCATGGGCTTTTGCTTGCATATACCGTATTTTTCGGATTATAAATCGCAGTTTTTTCCATAGTTTGGCCAGGGGTGCGACATATACTCCGGAGTGACTTATGTGTGAAATTATCAACACATTACCAGAAAATATTGGTGTGTGGGGAGTGGGGAGTGCTTAGAGAGTATGGCAGGGGTGCCCATTACGTCGATCGCGAGCTACCAGTCGACCGCGGGGGGTGTGTCAGTCGATCTCCAGCCAGGCTTTTAAAAAAAATAGACCTAAAAATTAGTGATCATCAATCTTCACCAAGACGTCACTTAAATGACATTGACGGTACCGGAGGGTCTTGTGAGATGACGCTGGCTGCTGCAAGATCATTATTATGAAAATATGACCGAGAGGGAGGCGAGAAACACTTTTTATTTCAACACTCTCGCGCCATACCTTCCGTCAAAACTCTAAAGGCCGACTGCACATTTCCTATCTTCACAGTAAAAGCCCTGCTTCATGCTGCCTGCGCTAACTAAATACAGAGTCTCGGAAATCTGACGTGCACAAGCGATTCCTCAGAAAGCTGGCGTGCACATCACTTGTGCACGCCAGCTTTCCGAGACTCTTATTTTGTTAGCGCAGGCAGCATGAAGCAGGGCTTTTATTGTGAAGATAGGAAATGTGCAGTCGGCCTTTAGAGTTTTGACGGAAGGGACAGCGTGAAAGTCTGTTGAAATAAAAAGTGTTTCTCGCCTTCCTCTTTGTCATTTTTTCATAATAATGAACTGGCAGCAGCCAGCGTCATCTCACAAGACCCTCGGGTGCCGTGAATGTCAATCAAGCAAGCTACGGAATTTGCCGCCAATGTTTTTCTTGTAAAGTGTATGGAAGCTGGATAAATTAGATGCCAAAAACCAACCACTTTCATGTGGTATTGTACAGAAAGGACAACTTTTTTTCTCCTCCATTTGAAAATGTGGGCGTTATCATCATTACTGTCTGATTCCAATCAATGCAAGTCATCGGAATCAGGTAATACACCAACTTATATTCTTGTCTTCGTGAAAGAAAGACATCTATATGTGTTACACATGCTTGTATTATCATTAAACACATTTAACTTGTTTACAAAAATGTCTCTTTCATAAATAAATAAATATAAATGATATATATAAATGAGGTAGATCCCCTCGAGTTGGTCATTTGAAAAGTAGCTCGCCTGCAGAAAAAGTGTGGGCACCCCTGCAGTATGGGGTATCGGACTGTCTGATTGTGGCGGTCCACTCCCTGTATGATCAGTGCCAGAGCTTGGTCCGCATTGCCGGCAGTAAGTCGAACACATTTCCAGTGAGGGTTGGACTCCGCCAAGGCTGTCCTTTGTCACCGATTCTGTTCATAACTTTTATGGACAGAATTTCTAGGGGCAGTCAAGGCGTTGAGGGGTTCCGGTTTGGTGACCGCGGGATTAGGTCTCTGCTTTTTGCAGATGATGTGGTCCTGATGGCTTCATCTGACCGGGATCTTCAGCTCTCACTGGATCGGTTCGCAGCCGAGTGTGAAGCGACCGGAATGAGAATCAGCACCTCCAAGTCCGAGTCCATGGTTCTCGCCCGGAAAAGGGTGGAATGCCATCTCCGGGTTGGGGAGGAGACCCTGCCCCAAGTGGAGGAGTTCAAGTACCTAGGAGTCTTGTTCACGAGTGGGGGAAGAGTGGATCGTGAGATCGACAGGCGGATCGGTGCGGCGTCTTCAGTAATGCGGACGTTGTACCGATCCGTTGTGGTGAAGAAGGAGCTGAGCCGGAAGGCGAAGCTCTCAATTTACCGGTCGATCTACGTTCCCATCCTCACCTATGGTCATGAGCTTTGGGTCATGACCGAAAGGATAAGATCACGGGTACAAGAGGCCGAAATGAGTTTCCTCCTCCGGGTGGTGGGTCTCTCCCTTAGAGATAGGGTGAGAAGCTCTGCCATCCGGGAGGAACTCAAAGTAAAGCCGCTGCTCCTCCACATGGAGAGGAGCCAGATGGGGTGGTTCGGGCATCTGGTCAGGATGCCACCCGAACGCCTCCCTAGGGAGGTGTTTAGGGCACGTCCAACCGGTAGGAGGCCACGTGGAAGACCCAGGACACGTTGGGAAGACTATGTCTCCCGGCTGGCCTGGGAACGCCTCGGGATCCCCCGGGAAGAGCTAGACGAAGTGGCTGGGGAGAGGGAAGTCTGGGTTTCCCTGCTTAGGCTGTTGCCCCCGCGACCCAACCTCGGATAAGCGGAAGAAGATGGATGGATTATTTATCTCATTCGCGGAAGAGACGAAGAAAATGTCAGCAATCGTCACATACACAATAAGAATTCGGCGGGGGAGGGTCATGGCAGAAGTGCATTGTGGGTCATGGAATGCTAACTGCTATATGCTACTGCCGTAGCTATTACTATTGATCATTTCATCGTTGAAGGTAACTTATAAAAACTGAGAAGGGCTGAACAAAAATGGCACCGAAAAGGAAATCATGAACTGCAGATTACAAGCTGGACGTAGTGAAATATGCGGCAGAAAACGACAAGAGGAAGCGGCGCATACCTTTGGAGTTGGCAGAGTTGTTTAGAAGCGACATCGAGGAAGAAGATTTCATGGGATTTACGGATTAGGAGTGACAGATTGTTTGGTAAATGTATAGCATGTTCTATATGTTATAGTATTATAACATATATAGATGTGTACTATGGCTATGAGTTGTTTTTTTTCCCTTGGCCTCAGTCTGGACCCCCTCTCCAGGGGCCCAGGCTTAGACCGATTTTTTTTTATTTTATTTTAATCTTTTATTTTTTTTTCTCCTGTTCCTCCCCACTTGTTTACCTGCATCTAACATTTTTTGTAAGGGGCGCCGGAAGTTGGCAGACCGGTCAGCGATCCTGTTCTGTCTCCCTGTAATGTTTGTCTGACCTTGAATTGGATTGTGCTGAAAATTTTAATTTCTCCTCTGGGATTAATAAAGTATGTCTGATTCTGATTCTGTTATTTCAGGGGTAGGGAACCTATGGCTCGCGAGCCAGATGTGGCTCTTTTGATGACTGCATCTGGCTCTCTGATACATCTGAGCTGACATTGCTTAACACGATAAGTAATGAATAATTCCACTTGTAATCACAGTGTTAAAAATAACATTCAATACATAATACATTCTCATGCTTTTTTATGTTTAAGAAGTTGCGTTAATGGTAAGAAGTTGTTTATTTATTATTGGTTAGTGTGGGGCTTGCCCTCCTGGGGGTTCTTCAGACCACCAAGCACTGACATGAGAGCCTGTTTCAGGGTTACAATATTGTTTTATTTTTCAATAAGTCTCTCAGTTGCTTTCCAGCAATTGTATTTTTCTCTTTCGTTCTCGCTCGCGCTCTAGCTCCAGCTCCAACCCTGTCTCTCCTCCTGGCTGATGCTTACGGTATAACAGAGCGACATGTGATTAGATAACAAGGCCCAGGTGGGCCATCTACACACCTGTGGCTGATTTCGAAGGCCAGTCTTGGCAACACCCCGCTTCACTGCAGGCCCGCAGGCCACGCCCCCTCCACAGTTAGCGTCATAATAA
The DNA here is from genome assembly GCF_033978795.1 of Nerophis ophidion. Taxonomy (NCBI): domain Eukaryota; kingdom Metazoa; phylum Chordata; class Actinopteri; order Syngnathiformes; family Syngnathidae; genus Nerophis; species Nerophis ophidion. The sequence goes on along the minus strand of NC_084627.1, from coordinate 44,833,952 downwards.
CAATGTTAATACAAAGAATGAGACACCTATTATACTCTGGAAATGTAGGTCTTACTTAAAAATGCAGTTGTGTTCAGTGTTAAAAAAAATGATTATATGGCTCTCACAGAAATACATTTTAAAATATTTGGCTTCTTGGCTCTCTCTGCCAAAAAGGTTCCCGACCCCTGTGTTATTTGAATGACTCTTACCATAATATGTTAGGTTAAAATGCCAGGCACCTTCTCAGTTGGTTATTTATGCCTCATATAACGTACACTTATTCAGCCTGTTGTTCACTATTTTTATTTATTTCAAATTGCCTTTCAAATGTCGATTCTTGGTGTTGGATTTTATCAAATAAATTTCCCCCCAAAAATGCGACGTATACATGTTTTTTTCCTTCTTCATTATACATTTTCGGCCGGTGCGACGTATATATACGGTAATTTGATGATGACATGACTGTTTTTCACCGTCCGCAGTATCTCAAATCCGGAGCAGTCGGACGAAATCCTGCTGGAAGTAGGCAAGAAAATCCAGTCCTACCCGTTCAGTTTCCGGGGGGCTGCCATCCTGTCCGGTCAAGAGGAAGGCGCATTCGGCTGGGTCACCGTCAATTACCTCTTGGAGAACTTCATCAAGGTGAGAATTTGTATTTGTATTGCACACTATTACAAGTACACTATATTGCCAAAAGTATTTGGCCACCTGCCTTGACTCGCATATGAACTGGAAGTGCCGTCCCATGGAATTGTCCAAAATGTTTTGATATTGGGACGGCGTGCGCAACCCGGGGGTCCCTGGTTCAATCCCCACCTAGTACCAACCTCGTCACGTCCGTTGTGTCCCGAGCAAGACACTTCACCCTTGCTCCTGATGGGTGCTGGTTAGCGCCTTGCATGGCAGCTCCCTCCATCAGTGTGTGAATGTGTGTGTGAATGGGTAAATGTGGAAGTAGTGTCAAAGCGCTTTGAGTAGGTAGAAAAGCGCTATAAAAGTACAACCCATTTAGTTATTCATTTATCCTGCAGCATTCAAAGTTCCTTTCACTGGAACTAAGGGGCCAAGCCCAACTCCTGAAACACAACCCCACATCATAATTCCTCCTCCACCAAAATGCAGTCCGAAATGTAGCGTTCTCCTGGCAACGTCCAAACCCAGACTCGTCCATCAGATTGCCAGATGGAAAAGCGAGATTCATCATTCCAAAGAACGCGGGCGACGTTATTTACACCAGTGGTCCCCAACCTTTTTGTATCCGCGGACCGGTCAACGCTTAATAATTTGTCCCGATGCCCGGGGGGCATGAAAAAGGGACGCTTTTTAACATTTCTTTTAAATTGCGTACCATGTACAAAAGGTGGAAAAAAAACACAGGAAACAAATAAAATAAAAGGAAGTGACACAATAACAATGATAAATAAACACCATAATATATACCGTAATGTAAACTTCAACTTAACTCACAGGGTAAATTTTTTTTTCTTCTTCTTTGTCATGAAAAAGGGACGCTTTTTAACATTTCTTTTAAATTGCGTACCATGTACAAAAGGTGGGAAAAAAACACAGGAAACAAATAAAATAAAAGGAAGTGACACAATCAGTAGAAGCATTTAAGTCTCACCTTAAAACTCATTTGTATAGTTTAGCCTTTAAATAGACTCCCTTTTTAGACCAGTTGATCTGCCGTTTCTTTTCTTTTTCTTCTATGTCCCACTCTCCCTTTTGGAGGGGGTCCGGTCCGATCCGGTGGCCATGTACTGCTCGCCTGTGTATCGGCTGGGGACATCTCTGCGCTGCTGATCCGCCTCCGCTTGGGATGGTTTCCTGCGGGCTCCGCTGTGAATGGGACTCTCGCTGCTGTGTTGGATCCGCTTTGGACTGGACTCTCGCGACTGTTTTGGATCCATTGTGCATTGAACTTTCACAGTATCATGTTAGACCCGCCCGACATCCATTGATTTCCTCCTCTCTAAGGTTCTCATAGTCATCATTGTCACCGACGTTCCACTGGGTGTGAGTTTTCCTTGCCCTTATGTGGGCCTACCGAGGATGTGGTAGTGGTTTGTGTTGTGGTTTGTGCAGCCCTTTGAGACACTAGTGATTTAGGGCTATATAAGTAAACATTGATTGATTGATAAATAAACACCATAATATATACTGTAATGTAAACTTCAACTTAACTCACATGATAAATTACCATTTTAACAGAAACCACAGTGGCAAAATGACAATAACCTGGCCAAAAGAACAAAATATTTGTCTCAGAGAAGAGACATTAAAGGGGAACTGCACTTTTTTTTACACCACTGCATCCCACGCTTTGCATTGGACTTGGTGATGTATGGCTTAGATCCAGCTGCTCGGCTATGGAAACCCATTCCATGAAGCTCAGTGCATACTGTACGTGGGCTAATTGGAAGGTCACAAGAAGTTTGAAACTCTGTAGCAACTGAATGTGCAGAAAGTCTTTGCACTATGCACTTCAGCATCCACTCCGTTTACGTGATTGAGTTGCTGTTGTTCCCAAACTTTAATTGGAAGGTCACATGAAGTTTGGAACTCTGTAGCAACTGAATGTGCAGAAAGTCTTTCCACTATGCAATTCAGCATCCACTCAGTTTACGTGATTGAGTTGCTGTTGTTCCCAAACTTTAATTGGAAGGTCACATGAAGTTTGGAACTCTGTAGCAACTGAATGTGCAGAAAGTATTTGCACTATGCGTTTCAGCATCCACTCAGTTTACGTGACTGAGTTGCTGTTGTTCCTAAACTTGAATTGGAAGGTCACATGAAGTTTGCAACGCTGTAGCAACTGAATGTGCAGAAAGTCTTTGCACTATGCGTTTCAGCATCCGCTCAGTTTACGTGGCTGAGTTGCTGTTGTTCCCAAACTTTAATTGGAAGGTCACATGAAGTTTGGAACTCTGTAGCAACTGAATGTGCAGAAAGTCTTTGCACTATGCACTTCAGCATCCACTCATTTTACGTGACTGAGTTGCTGTTGTTCCCAAACTTTAATTGGAAGGTCACATGAAGTTTGGAACTCTGTAGCAACTGAATGTGCAGAAAGTCTTTGCATTATGCGTTTCAGCATCCACTCAGTTTACGTGACTGAGTTGCTGTTGTTCCCAAACTTTAATTGGAAGGTCACATGAAGTTTGGAACTCTGTAGCAACTGAATGTGCAGAAAGTCTTTGCACCATGCGTTTCAGCATCCGCTCAGTTTACGTGACTGAGTTGCTGTTGTTCCCAAACTTTAATTGGAAGGTCACATGAAGTTTGGAACTCTGTAGCAACTGAATGTGCAGGAAGTCTTTGCACTATGCACTTCATTATCCACTCAGTTTACGTGACTGAATTGCTGTTGTTCCCAAACTTTTCTTAAAGCTGACAGTTGGCTTTGGAACATTTAGGAGCGAGGAAATTTCACAACTGGATTTGTTGCACAGGTGGCATCTTATGATAGTTCCACGCTGGAACTATCATAGGAGCTGAGCTCCTGAGAGCGGGCCATTCTCTCAAAAATGTTTGTAGAAACAGTCTCCATGCCAACGTGCTTGATTTTATACACCTGTGGCCGGGCCAAGTGATTAGGGACACCTGATTCTCATCATTTAGATGGGTGGCCAAATACTTTTGGCAATATAGGGTATTGGTTCTGTCAACCCAGAAATATTTTTATTTGATTAATCCCGCTTTTGAATTGTAATTATCACAATTAATCGCAATTTCGACATAAGTTTAACCTTTTTGGGGGGTGTTTTTTAGAGCGCTTTATAGGCGGGATAGAGCAAATCCAATTTCCTCCAGTGTTAGCTGACTTTTGCGAGGTTTTTTATTACAAGTTCGGGTAAATTAAAAAATAAAACATTAGGATTGATTGGCAACACTAAATTGGCCCTAGTGTGTGAATGTGAGTGTGAATGTTGTCTATCTGTGTTGGCCCTGCGATGAGGTGGCGACTTGTCCAGGGTGTACGCCGCCTTCCGCCCGATTGTAGCTGAGATAAGCGCCAGCATCCCCCGCGACCCCAAAAGGGAAAAAGCGGTAGAAATGGATGGATGGATGGATTGCGAATGATAAGACAAAATTCCAAAAAAGTAAATGTAAAAATTTAAAAATAGAACATGTTTAAAAAGTTGTTCTGTCTCTCACTACATGACATGACAAATAAATGTAGTTATGTTAAAATATTTTTTTAATTCAGTATCTATTCAAAAACACGTCATTATCAGTTTAAGCTACAGAGTTGCTAGGTTGCAACCGCTTAATTAGACACACTTCCTGTTTCCCTTTGAGGAAGCGAACATTCATTAACTTTTTTAAGTGGTATGTTGAACTTTTCACGACATTTAGGAAATTACCCAAGATCACCAAAATTGACTTTTCAAAGTGTTGCACCTTGTTGCACCTTCTGTCCTACGCACCTGCAACCGGATGTCACGTCACGTGTAAGGCGGCAAAAAAAAACTGTTGGTATTTTGTAGTGTTCTCCGAAGAACGGTCAAAACACTTGTTAAAGGCCTACTGAAATGAGATTTTCTTATTTAAACGGGGACAGCAGGTCCTTTCTATGTGTCATACTTGATCATTTTGAGATATTGCCATATTTTTGCTGAAAGGATTTAGTCGCTAATAAAAAAAGCCTTGCCTGTACCGGAAGTACCAGACGATGTGCGCGTGACGTCACGGGTTGTGGAGCTCCTCACATCTGAACATTGTTTACAATCATGGCCACCAGCAGCGAGAGCGATTCGGACCGAGAAAGCGACGATTTTCCCATTTATTTGAGCGAGGATGAAAGATTTGTGGAGGAGGAAAGTGAGAGTGAAGGACTAGAAAGAAAATAAAAGATGAAGGCAGTGGGAGCGATTTGGATGTTATTAAACACATTTACTAGGATAATTCTGGAAAATCCCATATCTGCTTATTGTGTTACTAGTGTTTTAGTGAGATTATATGGTCGTACCTGAAAGTCGGAGGGGTGTGGTGACCGCCAGTGTCTCTGAGGGAAGCCACGTTTCTCGACGAGGCAAAGCGAAGGCAGCCGTTCGGCCCGGGCTGAGATTTTTTTCCCCCCCTCCTCCACGGTGGAAGCATCCCACGTTCGGGGGCAGCCGGTCGGAGGAGGCAAGAGAGTCCGCAGCTGCCTCTTTGACAGGTGCACGAGGAACGACACAAGCTCTTTGCTCATGTCTACGGTAAGAGCCGACTTATTACCAACATTTTCTCACCCAAACCTGACGGTTGACATGTGATAGGGAACTATGTTCTCTTGACCGCTCTGTTCCATAGTAAAGCGTCACCGTCATCTTTCGGGAATGTAAACAAGGAAACACCGGCTGTGTTTGTGTTGCTAAAGGCAGCCGCAATACACCGCTTCCCACCTACGTCTTTCTTCTTTGACGTCTCCATTATTAATTAAACAAATTGCAAAAGATGCAGCAGCACAGATGTTCAGAATACTGTGTAGTTATGCGATTAAAGCAGACGACTTATAGCTGGGATCGGGGCTGGACCAAAATGTCCGCTACAATCCGGGACGTCTCGCGCACGCATCATCATACACGTCATCATACCGCAACGTTTTCAACAAGATACTTCGCGCAAAATTTTAAATTGCAATTTAGTAAACTAAAAAGGCCGTATTGGCATGTGTTGCAATGTTAATATTTCATCATTGATATATAAACTATCAGACTGCGTGGTCGGTAGTAGTGGCTTTCAGTAGGCCTTTAAAACATTTAAATTACAAAAAGAAGACGTTGAAAATATATTAATTCCGCCCCCGCGACCACGAGAGGGACAAGTGGTCGAGATGGATCTATATCAGGGGTAGGGAACCTATGGCTCTAGAGCCAGATGTGACTCTTTTGATGACTGCATCTGGCTCTCGGATAAATCTGAGCTGACGTTGCTTAACAGGATAATTGATGAATAATTCCACTTGTAATCACAGTGTTAAAAACAACGTTCAAAATATAAATTATTCTCATGCATTTTTATGTTCAAGAAGTTGCGTTAATGGTAAGAAGTAATTTATTTATTATTGGTTAGTGTGGGGCTTGCCCTCCTGGGGGTTCTTAACACCACCAAGAGCCTGTTTTAGGGTTCCAATATTGTTTTATTTAATTTTTCTCTCAGTTGCTTTACAGCAATTGTCTTTTTCTCTTTCGTCCTCACTCGCGCTCTGGCTCCAGCCCCAACCCTGTCTCTCCTCCTGGCTGCTGCTTATAACAGAGGGGCAGGTGATTAGATAAAAAGGCCCAGGTGGGCCGTCTACGCACCTGTCGTTGATTTCGAGGCCGGTCCTGGCAACATTCCACTTTGCTGCAGGCCCGCGGGCCACGCCTCCTCCACAGTTAGCTTCAGAATAACAATGTTATTACAAAGAAAAAGACTTATTATACTCTGGAAATGTTGGTCTTACTTTAAAAATGCACGTGTTTAGTTGTGTTCAGTGTTAAAAAAAAATTATATGGCTCTTAGGGAAATACATTTTAAAATATTTGGCTTCTTGGCTCTCTCAGCCAAAAAGGTTCCCGACCCCTGTTCTATATTGAGAATTGCTGACAACAATGGGTGCAAAGACAAACTGCTTGTAACTCACTGAGGACATCTAGTGGCGTTTCTACCACAGTGCAGGCTGTCCTTTGAATGGGACTGGAAGGAATGTCCAGGCATAGTTCAGTTTTAAAAGAGATACAAAGGCATGGTTTTCACTACAAAAATTAAGGTTTCTCACGATCAGTGTGTAAATATTATTAGTTGTATTATTTAGAAATGTATTTACTTATTTGTTGGTGTTCCAGTCAGCACTCATATATGTATGTGTGTATGTATGTGTGTGTTCATGCTAAAATGAGTTTCTACTTGAGATAAATATCCATCCATCCATCCATTTTCTACCGATTGTCTCTTTCGGGGTCTCTGGAGTCTCTCCCAGCTATTATTAATAATAAACTAAAATAGGACTAATAAATTAATCATTGTATGGAATGATAAAGACAAGAAAGCTCAGTAGTTCATGTATGAATAAAGAGGTAAATAATATTACATATTTAACTGTACCTCTAACTAAAACCCCCTTTTCAAGCCTTGCATAAATGTCTCTACCAAAATGTAAAAAAAAAAAATGCGTTGTTGTACTGTGCAAGTTTGAAATAAATACTTAAAACAATCAATCAATGTCAAAAAAGCAACACATTTAGCTGAACTGCACCAATTTTGTCAAGATGAGTGATCAGACATTCAACCAGAAGCTTGTGGATGGCTACCAAAAGCGAGGGACATTGATTGATTGATACTTTTATTAGTAGATTGCACAGTTCAGTACATATTCCGTACAATTGACCACTAAATGGTAACACCCGAATACGTTTTTGAAGGACGGCCCACGTTAATCAATTCATGGTGCGCAAATATTAACATAGCTGTATGTATACTTTTGACCCAGCACATTTTCAGTAGAGCCATAATAAATTCATAAAAGAACCACACTTCATGAATGTTTTTTTGTTGACCAACAAGTATGTGCTCCAATCACTCTATCACAAAAAATAAGAGTTGTAGAAACGATTGGAAACTCAAGACAGCCACGACATTTTGTTCTTTACAAATGTATGTAAACTGTATTTTGAAGAAACTACAATAAAAAACATGTTTTCAGTTATTTACTCTTTGTGTTAAGTACATAACTCCACGTGTGTTCATTCATAGGTTTGATGTGACGATCTACAACAGGGGTGTCAAACTCAAATACAGAGTGGGCCAAAATTTTAAACGGAACAAAGCCGCGGGCCAATGTTGATCAAATTAACCTTTTTAATAGGGACCCAAACAAGTTTTGCATTAAATATTGAACAAGCAAGGCTTATATAACTTTAGTGACATGCAAAATCCAGTTTCAAATAATAATAATAATAATTAAATAAATATCAATGGCATATCAAATAAAATTTAAATAAAAATGTTATGCCTTTTTTCCTATTTGCAATCTTCTGAGGTAAATATCAATTGTTTTCCACAAGTTAATAATAAATTTGAAAATAAAATAACAATAATGAATGAACCAAACATTCAAGCCTTGAAGTAGCAAGAGAAAATGCATGAATAAAACGTTAATTATTGCTCAGTTTGCTGGAAGTTTCCCGGAAGAGTTAGTGCTGCAAGGGATTTATTCTGTTGTATTACGGTGCGGATGTTCACCCGAAATGTGTTTGTCATTCTTGTTTGGTGTGGGTTCACAGTGTGGCGCATATTTGTAACAGTCCTAAAGTTGTTTATACGGCCACCCTCAGTGTGACCTGTATGGCTGTTGACCAAGTATGCCTTGCATTCACTTGTGCGTGTGTGTAAAAGCCACAAATATTATGTGACACGCTGTTAGTAAGGAGGAAAAGCGGACGTGACGACAGGTTGTAGAGAACGCTAAAGGCAGTGCCTTAAATGCACGCCCCCAATATAGTTGTCCAGGTGGAAATAGGTATAAATTCGGGGGAATGGTTGCCCCGGGAGATTTTCGGGAGGGGCACTGAATTTCGGGGGTCTACCGGGAAAATAATTAGGGTTGGCAAGTATGAGTATTAGCGTTGAATGCGGTGTTACAGCGGCCGGCCAGCTCTAATGCTAAATTGATATTGCCTCAAGGCCCAAATTAAATTACACAGCGGGCCAGAGTTTGACACCCATGATCTACAATGTAAATAGTCATGAAAATAACTGTCTGAGTGGTAATTTGTTAAAAGTTCCTGAAGGCAGCAAATATATAGAGTACTTCTTGTCTGTTTCCAGTATGGCTTCGTGGGACGATGGCTCAGCTCAGGAAGGCCCACAGTTGGGGCTCTGGATTTCGGCGGCGCGTCCACACAGATCACATTTGTGACTAAAGACAGGGTGGAGCAGCAGAAGGACATGATGAAGCTGCGTCTGTACGGCCAGGAGTACTCTCTGTACACGCACAGCTTCCTCTGCTACGGGCAGGACCAGGTCCTCAAGAGGCTCCTCGCCCACATTTTCAAGGTAGTTCCAACCACTAGGGCGGTTATTTCCCCTCACAGAATTGAATATGTTATCAATGTGATCTTGCATTTTACTTGTAAACCCAGTCTGGTTGGTAAAGAAACACTTCTTTCAGTCGCAGGGGTATGCAGAGTCCGTCACACATCCGTGCTATCCTGCAGACTCCTCTGTAAGCGTAGAGCTGGACGGTGTATTCAACTCTCCGTGCACAGCCAAGTACAAACCCAGCTCCTACAAGACCCAGGGCTCTTTGACAGTACGTGGCAGCGGGCATTATGAGCAATGCCAAGGCAACGTGTCCGGGATCTTCTCCTTCGACGGATGCCCTTTCTCTCAATGCTCCTTTGACAAGGTCTTCCAGCCCAATGTGACTGGCAGTTATATGGTAAGAATGTTCCACGTGGCGCTCTGAGAAACATGTGACTTTCCAAAACCCAAAACCAGTGAAGTTGTCTAGTTTTGTAAATGGTAAATAAAAACAGAATACATCCATCCATCCACTTTCTACCGCTTATTCCCTTCTGGGGTGGCAGGGGGCGCTGACGCCTATCTCAGCTACGATCGGGCGGAAGGCGGGGTACACCCTGGACAAGTCGCCACCTCATCGCAGGGCCAACACAGATAGACAGACAACATTCACACTCACATTCACACACTGATTTGCAAATTATTTTCAACCTATATTCAATTGAATAGACTGCAAAGACAAGATACTTAACGTTCGAACTGAAAAAAATTATTTTTTAGCAAATATTAGCTCATTTGGAATTTGATGCCTTCAACATGTTTGAAAAAAACTGGCACGGGTAGCAAAAAAGACTGAGAAAGTTGAGGAATGCTCATCAAACACTTATTTGGAACATCCCACAGGCGAACAGGCTAACTGGGAACAGGCGCGTGCCATGATTGGGTATAAAAGCCATTTATCAACAACACCCAGAAACGCTGCCGGCTTCGCTGGGCCTGAGCTCATCTAAGATGGACTGATGCAAAGTGGAAAACTGTTCCGTGGTCTGACGAGTCCACATTTCTAATTGTTTTTGGAACTTGTGGATGTCGTGTCCTCCGGACCAAAGAGGAAAAGAACCATCCGGATTTTTAAAGGCGCAAAGTCCAAAAGCCAGTATATGTAATGATATGGGGGCATGGGTAACTCACAAATCATTTAGGGGATTTAGGGATTTAACCATCTATGGTCTGTAATATCATCAGAAGGTTCAGAGAATCTGGAGAAATCACTGCACGTAAGCAGCAAGGCTGAATACCAACATTGAATGCTCCTGACCTTCAATCCTTTAGGCGGTACTGCATCAAAAAGTGACATCAGTGTGTAAAGGATATCACCACATGGGATCAGGAACATATCAGAAAACCACTGTCATTAACTACAGTTGATCGCTACATCTAAATGGTAAAATGGTAAATGGTTGTACTTGTATAGCGCTTTTCTACCCCTTTTTAAGGAGCCCAAAGCGCTTTGACAGTATTTCCACATTCACCCATTCACACACTGTTGGTGGGAGTTGCCATGCAAGGCGCTAACCAGGACCCATCAGGAGCAAGGGTGCAGTGTCTTGCTCAAGGACACAACGAACGTGACTAGGATGGTAGAAGGTGGGGATTGAACCTGTAACCCTCAGATTGCTGGCACGGCCACTCTCTCAACTCCGCCACGCCGTCCCCCTGTAAGTGCAAGTTAAAACTCTACTTTGCAAAGCGAAAGCCATTTATCAACAACACCCAGAAACGCCGCCGACTTCGCTGGGCCCGAGCTAATCTTGGATGAACTGATGCAAAGTGGAAAAGTGTTCTGTGGTCTGACAAGTCCACATTTCAAATTGTTTTTGGAATGAAGAGAAAAAGTTCAAAAGGCAACATCTGTGATGGTATGGGGGTGTATTAGTGCCCAAGGCATGGGTAACTTACACATCTGTGAAGGCACCATTAATGCTGAATGGTTCATACAGGTTTTGTAGCAACATATGTTGTCATCCAAGCAACGTTATCATGGACGCCCCTGCTTATTTCAGCAAGACAATGCCGAGCCACGTGTTACAACAACTAAATGTGTTTTGGAGCAAATGTGTGGCGCAATATTGAGCCTAAAATACCACACCTGGACTGTTGAACAACTTAAGCTGTACATCAAGCAAGAATGGTAGAGAATTCCACTTGTTCACTGAGTGTTGTTAAAAGGAAAGGCCATGTAACACAGTGGTAAAAATGCCCCTGTGACAACTTTTTTGCAATGTGTTGCTGCCATTAAATTCTAAATTAATGGTTATTTGCAAAAATTAAATGAGGTTTCTCAGTGTGAACATTAAGTATCTTGTCTTTGCAGTTTATTCAATTGAATATAAATTGAAAAGGATTTGCAAATCATCGTATTCTCTTTTTATTTACCATTTACACAACGTGACAACTTCACTGCTTTTGGGTTTTGTACATTGTGTAATTCCTGCATTTTTTTTTTCTCCTGTGTGAACAGGCATTTTCAGCCTTCTTCTACATTCACTCCTTCCTGCAGCGCGTCACGGGCATTCCGGTCAGCACGGCTGCACAAATGGAGGAGGCAACTCAAACAATATGCAACATGAGTTTTGCTCAGGTGAAGTACGGACTCATTAATGTTTTACAGTCGTGTGTGCATGCCTGCATGAGTTTGAGGCACATTTTGGTTAAAATAGGATTTACAGTGGTGCAAAAAAGTATTTAGTCAGCCACCGATTGTGCAAGTTCTCCCACTTAAAATGATGACCGAGGTCTGTAATTTTCATCATAGGTACACTTCAACTGTGAGAGACAGAATGTGAAAAAAAAATCCAGGAATTCACATTGTAGGAATTTTAAAGAATTTATTTGTAAATTATGGTGGGGAGAGGGAAGTCTGGGCTTCCCTGCTTAGGCTGCTGCCCCCGCGACCCGACCTCGGATAAGCGGAAGAAGATGGATGGATGGATGGATGGTGGAAAATAAGTATTTGGTCACTTCAAACAAGGAATATCTCAGGCTCTCACGGACCTGTAACTTCTTCTTTAAGAAGGTCTTCTGTCCGCCACTCGTTATCTGTAAAAAAAGACACCTGTCTACAGCCTCAAACAGTCAGACTCCAAACTCCACTATGGCCAAGACCAAAGAGCTGTCAAAAGACACCAGGATAATAATCATAGACCTGCACCAGACTGGGAAGAGTGAATCTACAACAGGCAAGCAGCTTGGTGTGAAAAAAATCAACTGTGGGAGCAATTATCAGAAAAGGGAAGACATACAAGACCACTGATAATCTCGCTCGATCTGGGGCTCCACGCAAGATTTCATGATCATGAAAACGGTGAGCAAAAATCCCAGAACCACACGGGGGGACCTGGTGAATGACCTTCAGAGAGCTGGGACCAAAGTAACAAAGGTTACCATCAGCAACACACTACGCCGACAGGGAATCAAATCCTGCAGTGCCAGACGTGTCCCCCCTGCTTAAGCCAGTGCATGTCCAGCCCCGTTTGAAGTTTGCCAGACAGCACATGGATGATACAGCAGAGGATTGGGAGAATGTCATGTGGTCAGATGAAACCATAATAGAACTTTTTGGTATAAACTCAACTCGTCGTGTTTGGAGGAAGAAGAATACTGAGTTGCATCCCAAGAACACCATGCCTACTGTGAAGCATGGGGGTGGAAACATCATGCTTTGGGGCTGTTTTTTGGCTAGGGGACAGGACGATTGATCCGTGTTAAGGAAAGAATGAATGAGGCCATGTATCGTGAGATTTTGAGCCAAAACCTCCTTCCATCAGTGAGAGCTTTGAATGGTTGACCAAATACTTATTTTCCACCATAATTAACAAATACATTTTTAAAAATTCCTACAATGTGATAGCCTGGATTTTTTTTTCACATTCTGTCTCTCACAGTTGAAGTGTACCTATGATGAAAATTACAGACCTCTGTCATCATTTTAAGTGGGAGAACTTGCACAATCGGTGGCTGACTAAATACTTATTTGCCCCACTGTATAATGAAGAAATAAAACATTTAGAACAGAAGAATCGATGTAAATTCGGGCGAAAATAGAGATTTTAATACTATCGTTATGTATATAGCACACGTGTCAAACTCAAGGCCGGGGGGCCAGTTCTGGCCCGCTACATCGTTTTATGTAACCTTGGAAAAAACGGGTTTGAATAAAATACTTTTTTTTTTTTTTTAGTAAATGCATTCGTTTTTTCACTTTTAACAGGAAAAAAAAGCATATTTTTAAATATCTGATCATGCCAATTGTATTATTATATTATGTGATTGTGATGTGATTATTTCTTCATTGGTTAATTTGTTGTACACCAACATGCTGATACCATTTATCAACATGCATTTAGATGCTAGATCTTGCTCCGGATCAAGCGCCTCGCCTGAGGGACTACTGCGCTTCCTCGGTCTACGTCAAGATTCTTCTGCTCAGAGGATACGGCTTTGACGACACATCCTTCCCACGCATTTCTTTCAAGAAGAAGGTGAGAGGTTTGCTCATTTATTTACCATATTTATTTACATATTTAATCCACAATAAAAAGCCTGCACAGCATAAGAGGTAGGAAATATTGACTCCCAACCCCTCAGCACACTGGGAATCAGCATTACTCCTCTCTAGTCAGTTTTACCAGTCACTTTATACGTTTTATTGTCTCGTTTTTTTAGGGGTGTCAAACTCAAATACAGAGTGGGCCAAAATTTTAAACGGAACAAAGCCGCGGGCCAAAGTTGAACAAATTAACCTTTTTAATACGGAACCCAAACAAGTTTTGCATTAAATACTGAACAAGCAAGGCTTATATAACTTTAGTGACATGCAAAATCCAGTTTCAAATAATAATAATAATTAAAAAAATATCAATGGCATCCATCCATCCATATTCTACCGCTTATTCCCTTTTGGGGTCACGGGGGGCGCTGGCGCCTATCTCAGCTACAATCGGGCGGAAGGCGGGGTACACCCTGGACAAGTCGCCACCTCATCGCAGGGCCAACACAGATAGACAGACAACATTCACACTCACATTCACACACTAGGGCCAATTTAGTGTTGCCAATCAACCTATCCCCAGGTGCACGTCTTTGGAAGTGGGAGGAAGCCGGAGTACCCGGAGGGAACCCACGCATTCACGGGGAGAACATGCAAACTCCACACAGAAAGATCCCTAGCCTGGATTTGAACCCAGGACTCCAGGAATTTCGTATTGTGAGGCAGACGCACTAACCCCTCTGCCACCGTGAAGCCCTATCAATGGCATATCAAATAAAATTTAAATAAAAATGTTATGCCTTTTTTTCTATTTGCAATCTTCTGAGGTAAATATAATTTTTTTCACACAGGCTAATAATAAATTTCAAAATAAAATAACAATAATGAATGAACCAAACATTCAAGCCTTGAAGTAGCAAGAGAAAATGCATGAATAAAACGTTAATTATTGGCCAGTTTGCTGCTGCAAGGGGTCCTGGGTATTTATTCTGTTGTGTTACGGTGCGGATGTTCACCCGAAATGTGTTTGTCATTCTTGTTTGGTGTGGGTTCACAGTGTGGCGCATATTTGTAACAGTGCTTTAGTTGTTTATATGGCCACCCTCAGTGTGACCTGTATGGCTGTTGACCAAGTATGCCTTGCATTCACTTGAGCGTGTGTGTAACAACCACAAATATTACGAGACACGCTGTTAGTATGGAGGGAAAAGCGGACGTGACGACAGGTTGTAGAGAACGCTAAAGGCAGTGCCTTAAATGCACGCCCCCAATATAGTTGTCCAGGTGGAAATCGGTAGAAATTCTGGAGAATGGTTGCCCCGGGAGATTTTCGGGAGGGGCACTGAACTTCGGGAGTCTACCGGGAAAATTAGGAGGGTTGGCAAGTATGAGTATTAGCGGTGAATGCGGTGTTACAGCGGCACCGACGCTGTATAACACCGGCGGGCCAGCTCTAATGCTAAATTGATATTGCCTCAAGGGCCAAATTAAATTACACGGCGGGCCAGAGTTTGACACCCATATCTTAAGCCATATTGTATATTGTGTTGTTTCTGTATATTGTGTGGTTTCTTCATTTTTTTAAAAATGCAAAGCACCTTAGGGAAGCAACCTAAATTTATTTGGACCTGTACCTGTACCTGTACATGCACAATGACAATAAAGATCATTCATTCATTCATTTCAGCATTGAAAGGAAACACAGTTGTTGTGTTTTGTTCCCATTTCTGCAGGCGGGCAACACTTCTGTTGGATGGGCTCTGGGTTACATGTTGAGTTTGAGCAATTTGCTGCCGTCAGAAAAAATTGGAACTTGGAGGGCATTGCCGCCGGGAGTTTGGCAGACCCTGATTGTATTTTCTGTATTGCCCTTCGGCGCCATCGTGGCCTTCGTCGGACTTGAGTGGAAGAGGAGAGGACGCCAGGACGCCGCCATTTAGTCCTGCTGTCGCACACAATTACTCCGTGATGGCGTCTAATCTGGATTTAAATGTGAATGTGAGGTTTGCGCCTCATGTGCGGTAGTTTTGCCCATTCCTTATACACAAAGTCCCTGGTGGACTCCACTTAAAATTGAATGTGTTTTGAGAACATGAATGGAAGACTACTCAGGTTTAATAACATTACCCGGCATTTTTACCTCAGAAACAAAATGTGTACTTTTATTCTTTTTTTTTAGAAATGTAGAATTTGTGAATTCACATTCTGCTGCAGGGTTTGCCGATACAAGCAAAAAATAACCAGGTGTGTACATAACATACATATTTATGCCCAATCACCCTTTTACAGTGATGCCGCTACGGAAAATTAATTGACAAAGTCCAGAAAAAAACTTATTGGAGGAATTTGAACATAGTGAGTGGAAGTGTCAGCCTAGCGCCAAGAAGCCAAAATCGATGGCATCATGCGTCACATTCCTGAAGAAACTTCAGCCTTAATATCATTTGTTTTCATCATTTTTTTTTCAAATGTGCAGCACTTATTTTTTGGGACAAATCATGTAAAGCTAGTTCCGTATGGAGAGCCAAATGAGGAAAAAATTTATGAGTGTTAAAATCATTAACTAAATCACTTTCCATCCATCCAATTTTCTACCGCTTGTCCCTTATAGCAGTGGTTCTCAACATTTTTTCAGCGATGTACCGCCTGGAAACATTTTTTTAATTCAATCAGAGCAAAACATTTTTGGTTGAAAAAAAGAGATAAAGAAGTAAAATACAGCACTATGTCATCAGTTTATGATTTATTAAATTGTTTAACAGTGCAAAATATTGCTCTTTCGTAGTGGTGTTTCTTGAACTATTGGGAAAAAAAGATATAAAAATAACTCAAAACTTGTTGAAAAATAAAAGTGATACAATTATAAATAAAGATTTCTACACATAGAAGTAATTATCAACTTAAAGTGCCCTCTTAGGGGATTGTAATAGAGATCCATCTGGATTCATCAACTTAATTCTAAACATTTCTTCCAAAAAAAGAAATCTTTAACATCAATATTTATGGAACATGTCCACAAAAATCTAGCTGTCAACACTGAATATTGCAGTGTTGCATTTCTTTTCACAGTTTATGTACTTACATTCATATTTTGTTGAAGTATTATTCAATAAATATATTGATAAAGGATTTTTGAATTGTTGCTATTTTTAGAATATTTAAAAAAAATCTCACGTACCCCTTGGCATACCTTTAAGTACCCCCAGGGGTACGCGTGCCCCCATTTGAGAACCACTGCCTTATAGGGTCGCAGGGGGTGCTGGAGTCTATCATAGATTAGAATAAAATACGTGCATGTGTTAATAAATGTGTCATTTAAATTATTTTAAAACCATATTTAATTATTTCCTGATTAATAAATTAAAATAAATACATAGTGTTATGAATTAAACTATTACATACATGAGTAATATATCATGTTTATTTAAAGCATGAAGAAAAAATGGATGGATAATTAAATCAATTGTTAAACGATAATCAAATGAAATTTTATATTAAATACATTGACACATTTAAATACATATTCATGTTTTAAATTACAAATGTAAATAAAGAATGACACATTTAGGTAAATATTTAAAGATGTATGTATTTAATTTTGTCTCATGTGGCCCTCCATAGTTAAAGTACATTGATGGAAAGATGTTTACAAAAATAACAATGTACAGTATTCTATAACAAAGCAGTTTATACTTGAATGTACAGTATGGTAATATTCAACATTACTCTCAAGGTCCATTGATGTTACTTTTTTAATAAAACGTACATATTCAAGTAGCAAGTGTGCAGAGTACATTTTTTTATTATTATTATTATTATTATTGGCAAGAGGAAGTGTCGTATGCAACTGTTTTGATGCTTTCCTTCAGAATAAAAGGCTATAGCTTTAAAGTGTAGTCATTTTAATGCAGTAAATTGTTATTAACTATTATATACGCGTGTACATGAACATAAAACATACAACAGTAAATTCAAACTTGATTCATCATACCAATTGGATCAACTATGAATACAATCTCTCCGAGACAAAACCTCAATTTTGAAAAAGGCAACCAGATGTAATTAAATGTGTCATTTAATTTAATTTAAAACAATATTTGATTATTTCATGATTAATGAATTAAAATAAATACATAGTGTTATGAATTAAACTATTACATACATGTTTATTTAAAGCATGAAGAAAAAATGGATGGATAATTAAATCAATTGTTAAACGATAATCAAATGAAATTTTATAATAAATACATTGACACGTTTAATAACACATTCATGTTGTAAATTACAAATGTAAATAAAGAATGACACATTTAGGTAAATATTTAAAGATGTATATATTTAATTTTGTCTCATGTGGCCCTCCATAGTTAAAGTACATTGATGTAAAGATGTTTACTAAAATAACCATGTACAGTATTCTATAACAAAGCAGTTTATACTTGAATGTACAGTATGGTAATATTCAACATTACTCTCAAGGTCCAGTGGTGTTACTTTTTTAATAAAACGTACGTATTCAAGTAGCAAGTGTGCAGTGAACTTTTTATTATTATTATTATTAATATTGGCGAGAGGAAGTGTCGTATGCAACTGTTTTGACGCTTTCCTTCAGAATAAAAGGCTACAGCTTTAATGTGTAGTCATTTTAATGCAGTAAATTATTATTAACTATTATATACGCGTGTACATGAACATAAAACATACAAAAGTAAATTCAAACTTGATTCATCATACCAATTGGATCAACTATAAATACAATTTCTCCGGGACAAAACCTCAATTTTGAAAAAGTCAACCAGAAGTAATTCGCCGAAACCGGAAGTAATTCAAATTGTCGGCGTGTGATTACCTCCCTCCTCGCACTTCTTTAAGATCGCACTTTTACACACAGATAAACTAATTTCCTCTTTAAAATACATTCGTTTTGTTAGCTAAATTACCGCGGAGATGTGCACCCAAACGAAAGCGGCCTCCCGCATGGTGAACATCCCGCAGGCAGACATCGATCCCTCCGGCGTGTTCAAGTATGTTCTCATCAGGGTCCACAGCAAGGAGCAGGAGGACGATACGGAGGTCGACATAGTCCGCGGTTACGGCTGGGCCGAGTTCCACGGTGAGTACGATACACAAGTTGCTAACGGGGAAACAATCGAATCACATTAAAGGCCTACTGAAATTAGATTTTTTTATTTAAACAGGGATAACAGGTCCATTCTATGTGTCATACTTGATAATTTCGCGATATTGCCATATTTTTGCTGAAAGGATTTAGTAGAGAACATCGACGATAAAGTTCGCAACTTTTGGTTGCTAATAAAAAAGCCTTGCCTGTACCGGAAGTAGCAGACTTTGTGCGCGTGACGTCACAACCCGCACATTGTTTACAATCATGGCCACCAGCAGCTAGAGCAGTGTTTTCCAAACCACTGTGCCATGGGAGATGAGCTAATTTCACCTATTTGTGTTGAAAATATTTTTGGGGAAACCAGTAATTATAGTCTGCAAATGATGTGTTGTTGTTGAGTGTCGGTGCTGTCTAGAGCTCGGCAGAGTAACCATGTAATACTGTTCCATATCAGTAAGTGGTAGCCGGTAGCTATTTGCTGTGTAGATGTGTGAAACAGCGGGAGGCAGCGTGAAGGTAAAATTGTGTCTAATGCTTAAACCAAAAAATGAACAAAAGGTGAGTGCCCCTTGGAAAAGTCATAGAAGCTTAGGGAAGGCTATGCAGAACGAAACTACAAATGAACTGGCTACAAAGTAAACAAAAAGAGAATGCTGGACGACAGCAAAGACTTACTGTGGAGCAAAGGCAATGTACATCCGAACATTAGATAGATTAGATAGTACTTTATTTATTCCGTCAGGAGAGTTCCTTCAGGAAAATTACAATTTTCAGCACAATCCCATTCAAGATCAGACAAACATTACAGGGAGACAGAACAGGATCGCTGACGGGTCTGCCGACTTCCAGCGCCCCTTCCAAAAAAGATGACATACAGGTAAACAGGGGTGGGGGGGGGGGAAAGAATAGAAGATTAAAATAAAATTAAAAAAAACATGACATGACAATCAACGATGGCCCCAGAAAAAATTATTATAACATCTGAAATATTCTTGATTTCGGAAACAAAGTAGATGCGGGAATTATCGCTCAAATGAAGACATTAAACGGCTACAGAAAAATATCAAAATAAGAGAAAAAGCCACCAAAATAGGAGCGCAAGACAAGAATTAAAACACTTCACACAGGAAAACAACGAAAAAGTCTAAATAAGTCAGGGCGTGATCAGACAGGTGGTGACAGTACACCTGCTTTGAGACAAGAGCTATAGTGATGCATTCTTGGTTATGGTTTAAAGTCATACCCGAAAACAAGTTTTTACTGTCAACCAGTGTTAATTTTGTTGACGAAAAATTTTCGTCATAGTTTATCGTCAAAGACCTTTTTTTTCTGACTAAAACGAGACAATAACTAAATAAAAAATAATTTACGTGGACTAAGACGATGACGAGGTGCATTGACATATTCGCCGACGAATAAAAACGAGACGAAAATGTCTGCCAAAGACGAGATCCAATCGGAACTAGTTTCGTTAGGAAAAGGCGGGAGGAGTTGGGAAGAGAACCAATCAGAGCGACGTGGTAAGGAAGTTAGGAGGAAGAAAACAAAAACTATTAAAATGTCTTAGTCTAATAAAGGTAAACGAAAAATCACTCATAAATCTTTGAGGAAGGAAAGATTAGGAAAAAATCATAACTCACCACTTCGAAGGAACAAAGGCAAGGCTAGTTAACAAAAGTCGTTCTGAGGAGGAGAAAAAGTTAAACTCAAAATTACAGCGTGGGAATTCTGGATTCAAGGAAGTAGACAAGGCATGGATATGAACATGAACATAGACGCTAGACAGGCACGAAAGCTCGAGACAATCTGGCACAGAACAAGGGGAGGCGTGGGCTTATATGGAACATGAGGGCAATGGGAAACAGGTGGAAACAATCAAGGGTCAGGGATGACGTCCGACTGATGACACAAGAGGAAGGGCCGGTGATCTGAAACAAGAGGAATTGCTTTTCAAAATAAAACATGCAAATCACAAGACAGAAATAACCAAGACGGTTTGACATCCTGTAATCACGACTAATAATTTTTTACTCGTGTCTTTGCACGGCAGCGGATATCTATGATAAGGTTTCAGAGGAGCTTGAAAAGGACGGACTCCTGGACTGTGAGTGTGTAGGAGGGGGCAGGATCAGACATGACGCCCAGGCCAAGAAGATCCACGTTTACGGCTACTCTATAGTGAGTGTCCAGCTCAACACACACACACACTCAAATTTCAAAACGTTATTACATGTTTGGAACATTTCTGTGGTGCTTTTCTTCACAGGGATTTGGAAGAGCAAACCACGCCGTGACCACTGAGAAACTAAAAAATCAGTATCCAGACTATGAGGTGACCTGGGATAATGAAGGGTACTGAAATAAAAACATACTTGACACTTCTTCACGGAGTTTGAATTTAGCGACGTCATCATCAACCTTTTTATCATGAGTCTTTTTTTAATACCACATTTGTGTCCTCATGACTTTTTAAGGGGACACATATTTGGGTCAGAACAAGGCTGCTCTGAACAGGCCTGTTGTGCACATTGTATGCTGGTCAGGTGACCCTTCTGAAGAAAACTGCAGATGACAGTCCAAACATGTCAGGTAAAAATTCCATTTAATACACCCCATTAATGGTCTGATTACAGCATTTGAAAAGTATAAAAAAAGGCCTGTTGTGGTTTTAAATGTGCTTTAAATTTTTCATCCTTGGGGTGTTTTTGTTTGAATAATGTCACAAACATGCTTTTAAGACACTTTAGATCATAGGTGTCAAACTCTAGCCCGTGGGCAATATCAAATTAACATTAGAGCTGGCCCGCCGGTGTTTTACACCGCATTCACCGATTTCCCGGAAGACTCTGGAATTTCAATGCCCCTCCCGAAAATCTCCCGAATTCCACCCGGACAACAATATTGGGGGTGTGCCTTGAAGGCACTGCCTTTAGCGTCCCCTACAATCAATCAATCAATCAATCAATCAATGTTTATTTATATAGCCTCAAATCACAAATGTCTCAAAGGACTGCACAAATCATTACGACTACAACATCCTCGGAAGAACCCACAAAAGGGCAAGGAAAACTCACACCCAGTGGGCAGGGAGAATTCACATCCAGTGGGACGCCAGTGACAATGCTGACTATGAGAACCTTGGAGAGGACCTCAGATGTGGGCAAGCCCCCCCCCCTCTAGGGGACCGAAAGCAATGGATGTCGAGCGGGTCTAACATGATACTGTGAAAGTTCAATCCATAGTGGCTCCAACACAGCCGCGAGAGTTCAGTTCAAGCAGATCCAAGACAGCAGCGAGAGTCCCGTCCACAGGAGACCATCTCAAGCGGAGGCGGATCAGCAGCGTAGAGATGTCCCCACCCGATACAGGCGAGCGGTCCATCCTGGGTCTCGACTCTGGACAGCCAGTACTTCATCCATGGTCATCGGACCGGACCCCCTCCGCAAGGGAGGGGGGGACATAGGAGAAAGAAAAGAAGCGGCAGATCAACTGGTCTAAAAAGGAGGTCTATTTAAAGGCTAGAGTATACAGATGAGTTTTAAGGTGAGACTTAAATGCTTCTACTGAGGTAGCATCTCAAACTGTTACCGGGAGGGCATTCCAGAGTACTGGAGCCCGAATGGAAAACGCTCTACAGCCCGCAGACTTTTTGGGCTCTAGGAATCACTAATAAGCCGGAGTCTTTTGAACGCGGATTTCTTGCCGGGACATATGGTACAATACAATCGGCAAGATAGGATGGAGCTAGACCGTGTAGTATTTTATACGTAAGTAGTAAAACCTTAAAGTCACATCTTAAGTGCACAGGAAGCCAGTGCAGATGAGCCAGTACAGGCGTAATATGATCAAGCTTTCTTGTTCTTGTCAAAAGTCTAGCAGCCGCATTTTGTACCAACTGTAATCTTTTAATGCTAGACATGGGGAGACCCGAAAATAATACGTTACAGTAATCGAGACGAGACGTAACAAACGCATGGATAATGATATCGGCGTCTTTAGTGGACAAAATGGAGCGAATTTTAGCGATATTACGGAGATGAAAGAAGGCCGTTTTAGTAACGCTTTTAATGTGTGACTCAAAGGAGAGAGTTGGGTCGAAGATAATACCCAGATTTTTTACCGAGTCACCTTGTTTTATTATTTGGTTGTCAAATGTTAAAGTTGTATTATTAAATAGAGGTCGTCAAGTCTGTTTTTCCTCCTCACAAGCAGCGTGCCGGCCCAGTCACGTAATATATGTGGCTTCTACACACATGTAAGTAAATGCAAGGCATACTTGATCAACAGCATACAGGTCACACTGAGGGTGGCCATATAAACAACTTTAACACTGTTACAAATATGCGCCACACTGTGAACCCACACCAAACAAGAATGACCAACACATTTTGGGAGAACATCCGCACCGTAACACAACAGAACAAATACCCAGATCCCCTTGCAGCACTAACTCTTCGGAACTGCTACAACAGGGGTGGGCATTACGTCGACCGCGATCGACTGGTCGATCTCGGAGGGTGTGTCAGTCGATCTCAAGCCAGGCATTAAAAAATATACATAAAAATGAGCAATCATCAATCATACCAAGACTTCACTTTCGTCAGTTGTTTGACATTCTCGGCACCCGAGGATCTTGTGAGATGACGCTGGCTGCTGCGAGCTCATATTTAAGAAAAAAATCACTAACAGGGCGGACGCAGAGAAACACATTTTATTTCTAGAGACTGTCAAAACTCTAAAGACCGACTGCACAGTTCCTGTCTTCACCATAAAAGACCTGTTTCATCCTGCCTGTGCTAACAAAATAAGAGTCTCAGAAAGCTAGCGTGCACCAGCTAGCAAGCTACGGAGTTTGATGCCAATGTATTTCCCCCCCGCCCTCAGCGACCGCTTTCTCACTTGCTTGCCCACCCGCACACTCACTGACGTCACTCACCTGCTGCCAGACATTAAAGGGTCACACACATATGCTACTCTCATAACAAAGTGTTTAAAAACGAGTATGCAAGTTGGACAAATGAGATGCCAAATCCAACAACTTTTATGTGGTATTGGACAGAAAGGAGGACTTTTTTTTTCCCTCCATTTGAAAATGCGGACGTTATCAGCACCACTGTCTAATTCCAATCAATGCAAGTCATCAGAATCAAATACACCAACTTATATTCTTGTCTTCATGAAAGAAAGGAATCTATGTGTGTTAAACATGCTTGTATTATCATTAAACACCATTAACTTGTTAACAAAAATGTCTCTTTCATAAATAAATAAATATAAATTATAAATAGGAATGAGGTAGATCTCCTCGACTTGGTCAATTGAAAAGTAGCTCGCCTGCAGAAAAAGTGTGAGCGCCCCTGTGCTACAATATACACCCCTTCCCCGCTACCAACAAACCCCGCCCCCCTAACCCCACCCACCTGAGCCCCGACATTAACTGAGCAGTAAAAAGGCCTGAATGGTTGATTTATATCATTATTTTATTTTCAAATGTATGAGCCTCTGGAAAAAGTTAATGTTAATATTTACCTCAGAAGGCTGCAAATAAAAAAGAGGCATTCATTTTTTATTTAAATTTGATTTGATATGCCATTGATATTTTTTAATTATTATTATGATTATTGGAAACTCAATTTTGCATGTCACTATAAAATTATATAAGCCTTGCTTGTTTATTATTCAATGCAAAACTTGTTGGGGTCCCTATTAAAAGATTAATTTGTTCAACCTCGGCCCGCGGCTTTGTTCAGTTTTACATTTTGGCCCACTCTGTATTTGAGTTTGACACCCCTGCTTTAGATCTATTTTGATGTGTCCACAAAATTGCACGATTTGTCTGCTTTAAGTCTTGTTTGTCTCAAATAAAAAGTGATGCCTCTTTACTTGATATTTAATTTCAAAGTCAACACCCAGCTCTCATTGCATTGTGCACATGTAGTAAATGTTAGAATACAAGTAGTGAAGTGTTTGACGTGAAATGTTTTTTCGCTGTGTAGGCCAACCTCAGTATTCAGAGGCTGAAATGTGAATAGATGTAAATATAAACAGAATACAATGATTTGCAAATAATTTTCAACCCATATTCACTTGAATATACTACAAACACAACATATTTGATGTTCAAACAGATAAACTTTTTTTTTTTGCAAATAATCATTAACTTTAGAATATGATGCCAGCAACACGTGACAAAAGGGAAAGGTGGCAATAAATTCTGATAAAGTTGAGGAATGCTCATCAAACACTTATTTGGAACATCCCACAGGTGTGCGGGCTAATTGGGAACAGGTGGGTGCCATGATTGGGTATAAAAACAGCTTCCCAAAAAATGCTCAGTCTTTCACAAGAAAGGAATGGGGTGAGGTACACCCCTTTGTCCACAACTGTGTGAGCAAATAGTCAAACGGTTTAAGAACAACGTTTCTCAAAATGCTATTGCAAGAAATTTAGGGATTTCAACATCTACGGTCCATAATATCATGAAAAGGTTCAGAGAATCTGGAGAAATCACTCCACGAATCCACGTAAGCGGCATGGCTGGACACCAACATTGAATGACTGTGACTTTCGATCCCTCAGACGGCACTATGACAAAAAACCCACATCAATCTCTAAAGGATATCACCACATGGGCTCAGGAACACTTCAGAAAACCACTGTCACTAAATACAGTTCGTCGCTACATCTGTAAATGCAAGTTAAAGCTCTACTATGCAAAGCAAAAGCCATTTATCAACAACATCCAGAAACGCCGCCGGCTTCTCTGGGCCTGAGATTATCTAAGATGGACTGATGCAAAGTGGAAAAGTGTTCTGTGGTCTGACGAGTTCACATTTCAAATTGTAATTCGGACCAAAGGGGAAGCGAACTGTCCAGACTGTTATCGACACAAAGTTCAAAAGCCAGCATCTGCGATTGGAATGGGGGTGCATTAGTGCCCAAGGTATGGGTAACTTACACATCTGTGAAGGCACCATTAATGCTGAAAGGTACATACTGGTTTTGGAACAACATATGCTGCCATCTAAGCGCCGTCTTTTTCATGGATGCCCCTGCTTATTTCAGCAAGACAAGGCCAAGCCACATTCAGCACAAGTTACAACAGCGTGGCTTCGTAAAAAAAGAGTGCGGGTACTTTCCTGGCCCGCCTGCAGTCCAGACCTGTCTCCCATCGAAAATGTGAGGCGCATTATGAAGTGTACAATACGACAGCGGAGACCCCGGACTGTTGAACGACTGAAGCTCTACATGAAACAAAAATGGGAAAGAATTCCACTTTTAAAGCTTCAACAATTAGTTTCCTCAGTTCCCAAAAGTTTATTGAGTGTTGTTAAAAGAAAAGGTGATGTAACACAGTGGTGAACATGCCCTTTCCCAACTACTTTGACATGTGTTGCAGCCATGAAATTCTAAGTTAATTATTATTTGCACAAAAAAAAAAAGTTTATGAGTTTGAACATCAAATATGTTGTCTTTGTAGTGCATTCAACTGAATATGGGTTGTAAAGGATTCGCAAATCATTGTATTCAGTTTATATACAATTTCCCAACTCATATGGAAACAGGGGTTGTACAGTACAGGCCAAAAGTTTGGACACACCATCTCATTCAATGCATTTTCTTTATTTTCATGACTACCGTATTTTTCGGATTATAAGTCGCCGAAAATGCATAATAAAGAAGGGAAAAACATATACGTCGCACTTGAGTCTAAGTCGCATTTTTGGGGGAAATTCAATTGATAAAATCCAACACCAAGAATAGACATTTGAAAGGCAATTTAAAATAAATAACATACCCTGACACATACAACGTTATATGAGGCATAAATAACCAACTGAGAAGGTGCCTGGTATGTTAACCTAACGTATTATGGTAAGAGTCCTTCAAATATCTATAACATATAGAACATGCTATACCTTTACCAAACAATCTGTCACTCCTAATCGATAAATCCCATGAAATCTTCTTCCTCGATGTCGCTTCTAAACAACTCTGCCAACTCCAAAGGTATGCGCCGCTTCCTTTTGTTGTTTTCTGCTGCATATTTCACTACGTCCAGCTTGTAATCTGCAGTACATGATTTCCTTTTCGGTGCCACTTTTGTTCAGCCTTTCTCAGTTTTTATAAGTTACCGCCAACAATGAAATTATCAATTTTAATAGCTATGGCAGTAGCATGTAGCAGTTAGCATTCCATGACCCACAATGCACTTCTGCCATGACCCTCCCGCGCCGGATTCTTATTGGTTGACGTGTGTGTGACGTTTGCTGACATTTTCCTCGTCTCTTCCGCGAATGAGATAAATAATATTATTCGATATTTTACGGTAATGTGTTAATAATTTCACACATAAGTCGCTCCCGAGTATATGTCGCAAACTATGAAAAAAAACTGCGACTTATAGTCCGAAAAATACGGTATTTACATTGTAGATTGTCACATCAAAACTATGAATGAACACATGCGGAGTTATGTACTTAACAAAACAGGTGTAATAACTGAAAACATGTTTTATATTCTAGTTTCTTCAAAATAGCCACACTTTGCTCTGATTACTTTTTCGCACACTCTTGGCATTCTCTCGGTGAGCTACAAGAGTCATTGAATGAGCAGGTGTGTCCAAAATTTCGACCTGTACTGTCCCGATTTTTCCCCTTTTGACCAAAGACAGAAAATGATCTTATGCTTTACAAGGTTGTCTTGTGGTGTTACGTATTTTAAGGGGAAATATGTATCCATAATGTATGATGTAAGATCCTGTAACTACATGGTATCGGATCGATGCCTACATTTCATCCAAAACTAATGTAAAGTATTAAAGAAGAGAAGAATACGTGATTATTACATTTTAACAGATGTGTAGATAGAACATGTTAAAACAGAAAATAAGCAGTTATTAGCAGTAAATGAACAAGTGGATTAATAATCAATTTTTAAAGCTTGTCCTTTATCATTTTGACAAAATAATAGGTGTATAAATGACACAATATTTTACGGCATACGTCAGCAGACTAATTAGGAGTCTTTTTTTGTTTACTTACTACTAAAAGACAAGTTGTCTAGTATGTGTCAGAGTATGTTAATGACGAACCCCAAGATGCAGAGACGGAGGGAGGCATTTTGCAAGAAAATATGGTTTAATTTAAATACTAAAGACAAAAACAAACAAAGGGTTCCAACAAAAAGCGCGCACGTGGGCGGATAACAGACAAAAGGCCTAGCGTGGAAGTTAACAGGTATCTAGCAGGAAACAGAAGTCGTACTTGTAAAATGAAAAAACAAACTGGAAGCAGGGAAGAAAAAACACTAAGCTATAAACATCAAACGAATATAGCGTACTGCTATGCTGCAAAGAAACGACAAGGTACGACACGACAGGAGCGATAATATATGACAAGAGCGACAAGACATTACATTAACAAATCAATAATCCAGCACTGATTGGAAGACAAAGCAGGTACAAATAGTATCAGACTGATTGACACCAGGTGTGGCCAGGTGCCAATTAGCCGCATCTGAGGGGAAACAAAGCACTCAGGGAGACAAACAGGAAGCTGAACCAAAATAAGAGTGCTGACAGGAACTAAGGACATGAAATACTAAACACACAGAGGAGAAACTAAAACACAAACAAACTCTCAGTAGCAAGCCTGACAGTATGTTCACTATTTTATTTAAGGAGTAAATTGTTCTTCGATTGCAATAATAAACATATGTTTAATGTATCCCAAGATTTTTTTGTTAAAATAAAGACAATAATGCTATTTTTTTGTGGTCCCCTTTATTTAGAAAAGTATCAAAAACATTTTGGTACCGGTATCGGTTCTGAGACAACCCTAGTTGCTGCAGTGGTTGCCAAGTCTCTTCTTTGATAGTGTTACATAACTATGGGTAGTGATATTGTGAATTTTGGTATTGATCAAAATATTGTGTCGTGGGCAGGATTTCAAAGAGATAAAAAATCATTTAAATGAGAGCCAATGTAGGAAACAATTAACATATTTAATCGATATTGTTACACCACCATTTTTTATTTTTTTTTAATTGTTGTCAAAAATGGTGCCATTCAATGAGCCTGTAAATGTGAAGTATCACTATAACTACTTGGTATTGGGTCGATACCTAAATGTGCAGTATTGCCTAAAACCAATGTAAAGTATCCAAACAACATAGGAATAAGTGTGTGACACAATGTAGGATATTAAGTAATGTCTATATTATTTTTCATGTGTCTTGGGCCCGAGTGATCCTGAGAGGGGCATGCGGTAGGAAATGGATGGATGGATATTTGCATGCAAGAGCTTTTACTGTATACGACATTTGATGAATATTCCCAACTCCATTTTGTCACCAGAGGGCATTTCCACCCTTGTGAGTTAGACTTAAGCGAGAGAAGACAACCGATGATATCTGCCTCATCATTTCTTTGTTCCTTACAGAATTACACATACATAATTGGGCCTGTTAAAAGTGCTAAATACATTTAAAACCATGTTCCAACAGAATGTCACCAGATATTAACAGTAAATTACTAAGTACATTAATAGTAGTTTAAAGGAAAATATTAAAACTGGAAGTTATTGATAAAGATAGATATCTACATATATCTATATTTAATAGTTATTTCTTTCTATAGTCATATTTGAAATAGGTAGTGGTTTCCATTTGTACTCTTTCTATTTTTTCTCTATCTCATGTCCATGGTACACTGCAAGTTAACCTTGGCTTTAGGAATGTAAGGAGGAGAGATACTCCTTTTTCCTATCTCATCCTGTCTCCAGCTGAGGAGAACAATAGACATGTTTATTCGTTCTGGAGGGTGGGGGCGAGGGACATGGAAGAACACAGCGCTTCCGTATTGTTTTCACATCAACTTGGCGACGCGATTTGAATGTGTTGTTTCTAGGTGGGTCTCTCCAAAGCTTTGGAATAAATTGCGAAATGCCTATTCTGTTCTGTATGATCATTTAAACTCAGCTTATGTTTCATCGAAAGAATTTGGGATTGACCAGTAACTTAAATTCCCTTGGAGGAACATCTGGTCCAAGCGCAACACTATGCAAAATGTTACCACATACATCAGAAGCTAAATTAGGAGATTTTGTAACCTATTTTGAAATGATTGTTATATTGACATACCAAATAATATATTGTAATAAATATTGTTTTATATTGACCCTATCTCCAATCCCTCGTCATGAATTTTCTGAATTTTCCTCTAAATAGTTGATTATGATTATGAGAAAATAGGAAAAATATGTTTCTGCAAATAAACAAATTAAATGAAATCCAACTACAAAACCCAAAACCAGTGAAGTTGTCACGTTGAGTAAATGGTAAATAAAAACGGAATACAATGATTTGCAAATCCTTTTCAACTTATATTCAATTGAATAGACTGAATAGACTGAAATAACTTTGTTATTTTTTGCAAATAGTAGCTCATTTGGAATTTGAGAATGTTAAGGAATGCTCATCAAAGACTTATTTGAAACATCCCACAGGTGAACAGGCTAATTGGGAACAGGTGGATGCCATGATTGGGTATAGAAGCAGCTTCCCTGAAATGCTCAGTCATTCACAAACAAGGATGGGACGAAGGGTCACCACTTTGTCGACAAATGCGTGAGCAAATTGTCCAACAGTTCAAGAACAACATTTCTCAACCAGCAATTGCAAGGAATTTAGGGATTTCACCATCTTCGGTCCGTAATATCATCAAAAGGTTAATAGAATTGTTTTTGTTGTTAATCATTAATTATGTGTCTCACCTGGAAAGTAGATGGCTGAGAATGTAATCCGACAAGTTGGTACACTTTGACAGCCATTTAGGACCTGGAACTGGCAGGAATGACACGAAAAGACGCTTGGTACCCCCCGGACCACACCCACCCCGTTTCTTTGCGAGGATTATGAGTCATTTGTCACCTAAATTGGAATATATGAACATCCCGGCAGTCGGTATCCTGATGACAGCAGACCTTGTACAGTAAGTGATTTTTAATTATGTTTGGTGGCTCTCTCTGCACTTTTGTATGTCATATGAAACAAAACACATTCGTCTGATAACAAAATGTGAAACCCATAGATGCCTCGAGGTCACCTGGTTGCAATCCCGCAATACGTAACCTGATTTTAGTACGATTTAATAATAAACTTTCATTTTTCGAATCAACTTATAAGGCCTCTCTTTGAAGGAGACCTGTGAGTATTGTAATCTGCATTTAACACTTCCTCGTGGTCTAGATGATATGTATTGTTGTTCATTTTGCTCCTGCAGTCACATTTCTAACCTGAGTCAGTCTTCTTTGTGAAGGCCTTCTCTTTAGATTGCAAACGACACCTGCTGTTTTTAAGGACCTTCTGCCAACAATCAAAAATCATGTCTATGATAGCACTCTAGTGTTTTTTTAAGAATCTGCTGCAAAATTGTAGGTCTGTTTCAAGTGTTTAAACTGAACATTATTGACCTGAACTTCATTTATAAGTCAGAAAGGAGAAAAATTACAATAGGTCCCATTAAATGAATTATAATATATTTTCCTCAACATTGCCATACACCACGTTAACATCAAAGGAGCAATGTAAACATGTGATTATAAATGCACTTGAAATATTTCCATGCCAACTGTACCTTGATTGTTCCTGTCTCTTTCGCAATAAGTGTA
This sequence comes from Nerophis ophidion, assembly GCF_033978795.1. Taxonomy (NCBI): domain Eukaryota; kingdom Metazoa; phylum Chordata; class Actinopteri; order Syngnathiformes; family Syngnathidae; genus Nerophis; species Nerophis ophidion. Next base: position 44,802,634 of record NC_084627.1, on the reverse strand, counting down.
GAGGTGTGACGGAACGCTCGCTTTATGGTGGTTTGTCGCAGTTGCATGCTGGGAAAACTTAAAGTCCAGCTGTTAGGAAATAGAAGTCGAAGTTGACTGCAGCCGGTTAGCTTTGTGATCAGAGGCACCAAGATGTGGATTGGACCAAGCAGGACCTCTGCCATCATCTTGGCCTTGAGCCTGCATTTGGGTAAGAACCGTTCAGTCCAACTCCTTCGAAAAAAAGAGTGTGCATTACTGTTGTTTTACTTAATTTGTTCAACATGGAAAAGCTGTAGATTGTAGGAAACTTGTTCTGGATTTAGAGTTTAGATCGTGATCCAAAGCATACCACATCTTATGTCATTTTAATGTGACTGCAACAGACAAGATTAACGATCACATGCTTACAATGCAAATGGTTTGCCACTTGACAAGATTTAAACGTTTTATTTCTAGAAATGTACATAGTTTTAAAAGCTATTTGCTTTTTTTTAGTCATTTCCGACTATAAAGCGCACTTAAAGTTCTTTCATTTTCTCAAAAATTGACAGTGCTCGTTATAGCCCGATGTACGGAATAATTCTGGTTGTGCTTACCGACCTCAGAGCAATTTTATTTGGTACAGGTAATGATAAGTGTGACCAGTAGATGGCAGTCACACATAAGAGCTATGTGTAGACTGCAATGTGACGCTAGTAAACAACACCAAAACATGTTCCATTGAGAATATAAAACATTACACACAGCACTTAATAATTCGTCAAAATGTTTTAGTAGGACTTTCGTAAGCTATGAAGCCGTACAACTCGATGGCTAGCGGAGTGTACGAGTATTATTATGGCGTGTGTATTAACAGAAATATTATCTGGCACTTTGTTTCGCAATATTATGCAAAACCAACGTTTCTTACCTTCTGGTACCTGCCTGCTGATGTGTATTTGAAATCTGGATAACTCCTGAAAATGTGCGCGTGTCCGCCTTTGTAGTCCGTGGCAACACCGTAGTCAATAAGCTTCTTTTTTTTCTCGGTCTTCTTGTTATGAGACATTCATCCTCCACTGTTGGCCATTTGTAATATAAAGTAGTGTAAAGTGTGTACTTATATCTGTCAGTAGACTAGCTATGGAAACGCTAAAACATACCTGTGTAGTGAATTTACGTTATTCACCCAAGGAACTGTAGTTATCAGAGAGTTCTGGTTGGACGGTTTTAAAACGGGACAAATTTCGGGCGTTGTTGCTGTACTAGTGAGCCACGGATGAGGAGATGCTGCTCCGTTATTGATTGAGGTACAGTCTGAATGTCATTTAAACAGTTAGCGCCATATTTTGACACTTCTTCCACTCCCGTCCTTGCACGCTACACCGCTACAACAAAGATGACGGGTGAGAAGACGCTGTCGAAAGTGAGCCACGTAAATAATTCCGCCCACAAAACGGCACATCCTGAAACGACTGTCAGAAAGCGACTTGAAGATGATGTGTAAAACATCATCTATGCACCATTTTGAGCAAAGAACCACCATTACATGTTATGTAGACCAGAAGGAAATGTTTTTAATTTAAAAAAAAAATCATAACATGACCCCTTTAATGCGTCTTGTAATCCTGTGTGCCTTCTGTGTAAAAATAGACCTGGAAAAAAAAAAAAAAATAGACCCACTCATCGGCAATGCGCAGCGCCCTATGGTCCGGAAAATACAGTAACCTTAATGTTAACTTGAATAATAAAATTGTATTTATTGTCGTTTGAAAATGTTAAAACTGATCATTTAAAAAAATACATTTAATAAGATAGTTTGGTTTTCCCCACATAGAAAACCTTGTTTAAAGATTCTACAACAAGGATGCTTAATTTAAGAACTGTAAGCAAAATAATTCTTGTTTTTCCAATTAAATACTTCTCTCTGATTTCTACACATTATTTTAGGATGTCTTGTCAAGTAAAATGCGGCTAGTTAATTTCACTACGTTTTAGTATTTTTAGCTAAAATTTAATTTGTATATCTTATATTTTGACAGCTCTTCTTTGCAGTGTAGATCTGTATTCTCTACGCTTCACCTTTTGTACGCAATACGATGAAATGGTTTTCTGTAGTCAAGTCAGGGACTTGATCTCAAATCAATAGAAAATTCAGACATTTACTGAAGAAACTGTGACAAGTTTGAATTTGAATTCAATTATACTGTAGTTACAGGTAAAAGTAAAAAAAAAATAGAGTATAGTGCAGAGTAGGGCTGCGAATCTTTGGGTGTCCCACGATCTGATTCAATATCGATTTTTTTTTTTTAATTCAACACCATTCTCGATTCAAAAACGATTTTTTTCCAGATTCAAAAGGATTCTCTGTTTATTCAATACATAGGATTTCAGCAGGATCTACCCCAGTCTGCTGACATGCAAGCAGAGTAGTAGATTTTCGTAAAAAGCTTTTATAATTGTAAAGGACATTGTTTTATCAACTAATTGCAATAATGTAAATTTGTTTTAACTATTAAATGAACCAAAAATGTGACTTATTTTATCTTTGTGAAAATATTGGACACAGTGTGTTATCAAGCTTACGGGATGCGATGCAAGTGTAAGGCACTGTGCCACTATTGTTCTTTTATTTTTATTTTTATAAATGTCTAATGATAATGTCAATGAGGGATTTTTAATCACTGCTATGCTGAAATTATAACTAATATTGATACTGTTGTTGATAATATTCATTTTTGTTTCACTACTTTTGGTTTTGTTCTGTGCCGTGTTTGTGTCTTCTCTCATTTGCTCTGTTTATTGCAGTTCTGAGTGTTGCTGGGTCAGGTTTGGTTTTGGAATTGGATTGCATTGTTATGGTATTGCTGTTTATTGTTTGGTTGGATTGATTAAAAAAAAGATTAAAAAAACATTTTTAAAGATGTGAATTGATTCTGAATCTCACAACGTGAGAATCGCGATTCAAATTCAAATCGATTTTTCCCCACACCCCTAGCGCAGAGGGTTGTTTATTCCAGCAATTAGGTGACACTAATGTATGACTCTGATCATAACATGCAACTCAAGATATTTCAAACCTTCTTTTGAAATAATTTTGATGATTACAGTTTAGAGCTTATAAAAACCTCAAATTTGAAATCTCAGAAAACTGAGTTTTCAAAACCTGTAAGCCAAATGATATGAAATAAAGGCTTGACGTCTCTCACTTTGCATGTAATAAGTTTATATCACATATTAGTTTTACATTTTAAGTTGCAATGCTAAAATGAATGGACCTTGGTAATATATATAACACAATATTGAGTTTCACCTATATATTTAGGTAAAAGCTGAAAAGACTAAATATTTATGGACAAAACGGTACTGTATGAGATTGTCTGATTGATACAGTACGTAGACCTTTGGATGTACGGTTGGCTTCTTTTTCCTGACATCAACCTGATGACTTCTTCGCCGGCCTTTGAGCCTGCTGGGGTAAAAAAAAATGCTATAACTTCTCTGACAGTTATAAAATCTGATAGGATATCTGATGTAGACATGCTGACAAGTCATTATGCAGTCATGTAACAACAATGAATCACATCTTAAAATACAAAATAATTTCTCGGGGGAAATAGAGATGTTGGTTTTCCATTGCAACATGAACATCTTGTTATTAATCAGTTAGACTGTTTTACTTTAGCCAAATCATTCAAACTTGATATGGAGCATAAGTTGATGGTTGTTGGTTCTTGTCTTTTAACACAGCTGCATGTCATCCATGTTTGAGCCCTGAAAGAAGATGTGACTTTGTGTGTGACTGTTCTGACTGTGACGATGAGCAAGATTGTGGTATGTATTAAAATCTCACCTTCTTTCAATTCAATTCATGACAACAAATACTATATACAACACTTGTTCTAAAACTTAGCAGAGTTCCAATAAAACAGCTAAGCTTATCATAACAATTATCCCTTTTAGCTTACTCTCAGGCTCAACTTTGAATTAGCAAGCTACTAGGGTTGTCCCGATACCAATATTTTGGTACCGGTACCAAAATGTATTTCGATACTTTTCGGTACTATTCACAAAAATTGGCATAATTGGCTTTATTTTAACCAAAAATCTTAGGGTACATTAAACATTTATTTGTTATTGCAATTTTGTCCTTAAATATAATAGTGAACATACTAGACAACTTTTATTTTATTATTAAGTAAACAAACAAAGGCTCCTAATTAGTCTGCTGACATATGCAGTAACATATTGTGCCTTTTATCATTCTCAAAATTATGAGGGATAAGCTGTAAAAAAGTGATTATAAATCTACTTGTTAAAATGTAACAACCACTTATTATTCTGTTGTTTGATACTTTACATTAGTTTTGGATGATACCACAAATTTGGGTATCGATCCGATACCAAGTAGTTACCGGATCATACATAGGTCATAATTGAAGTTCTCATGTGTCCAGGGATGTATTTTCTGAGTTTATTAAAATGTAAATTAAACAAAAAACGAAAACAGATTTTGTGACGATAAAAAATATCGATGTAATCATAGCAGTATCGACTAGATACGCTCTTGTACTTGATAGCATTACAGTGGATGTCAGGTATAGATCCAACCATGGCGTTTGTTTACATTCAGGAATAACCTCTCCACGCAGGAGAGGGGGGAACAGCAGAAAAGAGACGGCAGATCAACTGGTCTAAAAAGGTTGTCGATTTAAAGGCTGGAGTTTACAAATTAGTTTTGAGATGGGACTTAAATGCTTCTAGTGAGGTAGCATCTCTTAACTGTTACCGCTAGAACATTCCAGAGTACTGGAGCCCCAATAGAAAACGCTCCTTAGCCCGCAGACTTTTTTTGGGGGTTCTGGGAATCACTATTAAGCCTGAGTTCTTTGAAGGCAGATTTCTTGCCGGGACATATGGTACAAAACAATCAGCTAAATAGGATGGAGCTAGACCATGGAGTGTTTTATACCTATGTAGTAAAAACCCATTCCAATCCATCCATTTTCTACCGTTTATCCCTGTTTTCTGGTTGCGGGGTGGTGCATTCTGGCGGAAGGCGGTGTACACCCTGGAAAAGTCGCCACCTCATCGCAGAGTAGTAAAACCCTAAAGTCACATCTTAACTTATTTAGCATTTGTAACACACAGATCTACAGAGGCAGAAAAAAAAGCATCCAACGTACAAGATTTGTATAAGAACAAGCTAACTAGCATACTACGAATACGTAGGAAAGACTATTACAGTCAATACTTAGACCGGAACAAAACAATATGAAAGCAACATGGGTCATCCTAAATAGCATTATTAAAAATGGTACTAAGAAGGATTACCCTCAATACTTCTCAAACGGAAATGCAAAAAAAATTACAATATGAACAAAGTAGTTGAAAGCTTTAATAAGTACCGTAATTTTCAGACTATAAGTCGCAGTTTTTTTCAGTTTGGCTAGGGGTGCGACTTATACTCAGGAGCGACTTATGTGTGAAAATATTAACACATTACCGTAAAATATCAAATGATATTATTTAGCTCATTCACGTAAGAGACTAGACCGGGGGTCGGCAACCCGCGGCTCTGGAGCCGCTTGCGGCTCTTTAGCGCCGCCCTAGTGGCTCTCTGGAGCTTTTTCAAAAATATATGAAAAATGGAAATGATGAGGGAGGAAAAAACACGTTTTTGTTTTAATTTGGTTTCTGTAGGAGGACAAACATGACACAAACCTCTCTCAATGCTATAAAGCACACTGTTTATATTAAACATGCCTCACTGATTCGAGTATTTGGCGAGCGCCATTTTGTCCTACTAATTTTGGCGGTCCTTGAACTCAACACAGTTTGTTTACGTGTATAACTTTCTCCGACTTTCTAAGACGTGTTTTATGCCACTTCTTTTTCTGTCTCATTTTGTCCGCCAAACTTATAACCTTGCGCACGAATGCACAAAGATGAGTTTTGTTGATGTTATTGACTTATGTGTAGTGCTAATCAGACATATTTGGTCACTGCATGACTGTAAGCTAATCGATGCTAACATGCTATTTAGGCTAGCTGTATGACATGTTGCATTACTATGGCTCATTTGTAGCTATATTTGAGCTCATTTAGTTTCCTTTAAGTCCTCATAATTCAATTTATATCTCATGACACTATCTGTTTGTAATATGGCTTTTAATTTTTTTGCGGTTCCAGACAGATTTATGTCTGTGTTTTTGGTCCAATAAAGCTCTTACAACATTTTAGGTTGCCGACCCCTGGACTAGACGTATAAGATTTCATCGGATTTAGCAAATAGGAGTGACAAATTGTTTGGTAAAGATATAGCATGTTCTATATGTTATAGTTATTTAAATGACTCTTACCAAAATATGTTAGGTTAACATAGCAGGCACCTTCTCAGTTGGTTATTTATGCCTCATATAACGTACTTATTCAGCCTGTTGTTCACTATTCCTTATTTATTTTAAATTGCCTTTCAAATGTCTATTCTTGGTGTTGGGTTTTATCAAATAAATTTCCCCCCAAAATGCGACTTATACTCAAGTGCGACTTATACATGTTTTTTTTTCCTTCTTTATTATGCATTTTTGGCGGGTGCGACTTATACTCCAGCGCGACTTATACTCCGAAAAATTCGGTACTTTTGTGAACAATGGACAAAATCTGGAGGAAAAGATTCCAGATTCCGAGTCAGTTGAGGACTTGAATGACACTATAGACAAAAACCCCAATTGATGTTCCTCACAGGTGTGACAAAAGAGGAAATAATCAATTTTATGAAAAAATTAAAATCCAAGACCTCATTTCAAACAGGCACATTTGCAGACCAAATGAAAATAGCAAAAGTCGTACCAATTTATTACACTGGTGACTAACACCAGTTTACAAACTACAGACCTGTTTCTCGACTTACACAAGTTTCTAAAATTATTGAAAAACTGTTTGACAACAGATTGGACAAATTCATAATAAAAATGAAATACTCCCAGACAACCATACAGAGCCGACATTACAACATCAATGGCGCTAATCGAAATAATGGAAGAGATTACAAATGCAATTGATAGTAGTAATCCAACTTGTTATTTTTGTATCCCTCTCAAGGATATGGAAAGGGCTTTGCATGTGACTTTGATGCTGGATTGTGCGGCTGGAGGGATCAGTCCGTGAATGCAGCATACAAGTGGGAGAGGCGGCAGAGAGGCGACACGCTGCCTGACAGCGGGCCGTCCTCGGACTTCACCACCGGGACTGCCTTGGGTATGACCTGCAACAATGTCACTTAAAAACTCCTAAAATAGATGAAGGTCTTTCCACTTTGTGAAATACAAAAAAAAAAAATGCAGTGGCCACTTTGATATATTTTGTTCGAATTTTGCCTACCAATCACAACCATTGTGAGAAACAAGAACACGTGTCTTTTTTTAAGATTCTGAAGATGTAAAAAAAACACTCGCAAGATGCGGCTAACATTGCAGCTAATTGAAGTTACCTATGTCGCCTTCAATGCCCTCTAAAACAACTTCGAAACCCTCCAACATTTTATATACACGCTGTGTATATACACACACATATATATATATATATATATATATATATATATATATATATATATATATATATATATATATATATATAATGTAGTAACAGACACTTTCATAACAACATGCAATATGTACAATATACACACTGCAAGTATATGTGTATATATATATATACATATATATAATGTAGTAACAGACACTTTCAAAACAACATGCAATATGTACAATATACACACTGCAAGTATATTTATATGTAGTAACAGACACTTTCATAACAATATGTAATATGTACAATATACACACTGCAAGTATATGTATATATGTATATATATATATATATATATATAATGTAGTAACAGACACTTTCATAACAACATGCAATATGTACAATATACACACTGCAAGTATATATATAATGTAGTAAGAGACACATTCATAACACATTCTCAGCGCTGCTGATCCGCTTTAGCTCGGGATGGTTTCCTGCTGGCTCCACTTTGGACGGGACTCTCGCTACTATATTGGATCCACTTTGGACTTGATTCTCACGGTTATGTTAGATCCACTATAAATTGGACTTTCACAATATCATCTTAGAACGTCTCGACATCCATTGTATTCGGTCCCCTGGTGGGGGGTTGCCCACATATGCAGTCCTCTCCAAGGTTTCTCATAGTCATCATTGTCGACGTCCCACTAGGGTGAGTTTTTCCTTGCCCTTATGTGGGCTCTACCGAGGATGTCGTTGGGGTTTGTGCAGCCCTTTGAGACACTTGTGATTTAGGGCTATATAAATAAATATTGATTGATTGATAACAACATGTGATATATACAATATTTGCGTATTTTGGTCATTTTAACCATTAGCGGAACTTCTTTCATTGGCATATTTTCATTGTCCATATTATTGTACTCCCGACTTCCGTCAACAATTGTGTGTGTTCGTAATTCTGTCTAATCATGTCAGACTTTGTAATAGACAACGAAGAGGACTATTTTTTTGACAAATGAGGATTCACAACCATATCGTTTTGAAGCTGAATATACAGAGGATGAACTGCTGCTTGTAGAAGCTAAACAATATATTTATTGTTTGTGATAACAAACCCTGCAGTGGTAGACACTTTTTTCCACCTACACAAAATCAACTGCAAACGTCCTCGTTTGTTTGATGAAAATTTTCCTAATGCTTTAATTTAGTGCTGGTGTAAGAGTCGCCCTGAAGTACCAGCTGCTGCTTTGTTTTGTATGATTTGTAATTTCCTATTTTTCATGCTGTTATGTTGTTTAGATAATATGTCCATGTATGTTATTAACACCTGTCCTACTATAGTATCACCACTGGGTGGTAAATATGTTAATGAGTAAAACTCTGAACTATGTCTAAACATGCGCGTAACATTTTTACTGCATCACACAGGTTGGTTTATGGGTGTGACTGCGGTGAAATCTTCAAGTGTCAACACCGCTGTCCTCGAGTCACCTCCGATACAACAGTCATCCCCAACATGTCGTCTCCAGGTCAAATATTTCATGTGGGATTCAGGTAACCCATTTTTTTCCTCTGTAAGCACGTGTGAACTGATTAACCCTTTAATCTGTACATTTGATACAGTGAGAAGGGGATTATCATGGTCCCATTCGTCACAGTTTAACTGACACATGAAACTTGACAAACTGGGAAGGTGCACTATCGACTTTAGTTGCCAGATGGTGTGTTAATTATCTTAAAATGTGTTTTGCTATGTAGAGTGGCGCTTTCCATCATTTTCAGCAGAGTGCATTGCAAAATGACCCTAATACAAATAATAATGGATTAGATTTGTATAGGGCTTTTCTAGACACTAACCCCCAGGCTCTGCCTTCCTCTCACATGAGATCCATCCAGGAATGGAAGCATATGAATCCCTTCCATACTGCGTGATGACCACAGACTGCAGGTACAACAAGTAAACATGTGATCCTCTGTAGGTCATACGGGATTTGGCTCTTCTCCACTGTGGGTGTCTGTCCTGCACCAAAACTCTCAAAAGGCCATCGTGTGGCGTCCTGAAGCTACCAGCGTCCGCGGGTGGAGGGAGGCCACCATCTATCTGGGTCGAATTGCCACGACGTTCAGGATCAGGCTTCACTCAGACCGTTCTGAGGGCCGCAGAGGAGATGTTGCTGTGGACCATCTGGAGTTCCTGGACTGTGCTTTACCAAGTGAGCTCCTAAACATCTTAAATATTAACAGAGGAATAGCTGTATTGTTCTAGGTACACAGTTCAGTTTAAAACTTGGGAGATAAACATCTTTGTAGCAATTTCATAAAAACACAAGAGTGCTCCGGTTGGAGAGAAGAACTTTGCACATTGGCAGATACCTGCAATCTACATGTTAACCTTGCTTGCAAACATAGACAAAACTCAAAACCAGTGAAGTCGGCACGTTGTGTAAATGGTAAATAAAAAGAGAATACAAGGATTTGCAAATCCTTTTCAACTTATATTCAATTGAATAGACTGCAAAAACAAGATAATTAACATTCAAATTGAGAAACTTTATTTTGTGCAAATATTAGCTCATTTGGAATTTGATGCCTGCAACATGTTTCAAAAAAGCTGGCACAAGTGGCAAAAAAGACTGAAAAAGTTGAGGAATGCTCATCAAGCACTTATTTGGAACATCCCACAGGTGAACAGGCTAATTGGGAACAGGTGGGTGCCATGATTGGGTACAAAAGCAGCTTCCATGAAATGCTCAGTCATTCACAAACAAGGATGGAACGACCAAGTTGTTTCAACAGTTAAACGAAAACATTTCTCAAACAGCAATTGCAAGGAATTTAGGGATTTCACCATCTACGGTCCGTAATAACATCAAAAGGTTCAGATAATCTGGAAAAATCACTGCACATAAGCGGTGATAAGAAGGATCTTCAAATACCTCAGGCGGTACTGCATCAAAAAGCGACATCAGTGTGTAAAGGATATCACCACATGGGCTCAGGAATACTTCAGAAAACCACTTTCAGTAACAACAGTCGGTTGCTACATCTGTAAGTGCAAGTTAAAACTCTACTATGCAAACCCAAAGTCATGTATCAACAACACCCGGAAACACTGCCGGCTTGGCTGGGCCAGAGCTCATCTAAGATGGACTGATGCAAAGTGGAAAAGTGTTCTGTGGTCTGACGAGTCCACATTTCAAATAGTTTTTGGAAACTGTGGACGTCGCGTCCTCCGGAACAAAGAGGAAAAGAACCATTCGGATTGTTCTAAGCGTGAAGTTCAAAAGCCAGCATGTGTGATGGTATGGGGGTGTATTAGTGGCCAATGCATGGGTAACTTACACATCTGTGAAGGCACCATTAATGCTGAAAGGTACATACAGCATTTGGAGCAACATACGTTGCCATCCAAGCATTGTTATCATGGACGCCCCTGCTTATTTCAGCAAGACAAGTGTTACAACAGCGTGGCTTCGTAAAAAAAGAGTGCAGGTACTTTCCTGGCCCGCCTGCAGTCCAGACTTGTCTCCCATCCAAAATGTGTGGCGCATTATGAAGTGTAAAATACGACAGCAGAGACCCCGGACTGTTGAACGACTGAAGTTCTACATAAAACAAGAATGGGAAAGAATTCCACTTTCAAAGCTTCAACAATTAGTTTCCTCAGTTCCCAAATGTTTATTGAGTGTTGTTAAATGAAAAGGTGATGTAACACAGTGGTGAACATGCCCTTTCCCAACTACTTTGGCACGTGTTGCAGCCATGAAATTCTAAGTTAATTATTATTTGCAAAAAAAAATTAAGTTTATGAGTTTGAACATCAAATATCTTGTCTTTGTAGCATATTCAACTGAATATGGGTTGAAAAGGATTTGCAAATCATTGTATTCCGTTTATATTTACATCTAACACAAATTCCCAACTCATATGGAAACGGGGTTTGTAATAATGAATAGAGCAGTTCGAATAGGGCCTGACAATACTGAGTTTGGTTTGACAGTGTGGTTATATTCAGTTTTTCAACGTTACTACATCGCCACGACAACGGTGTCCATTATCTTATCCTACTCATATAGTAAGTTACAAAATATTACAACTCGGTGTTTACCACTGCAAAATACTACAGCAACATAAATATTCTTAAAGTGCTAGTTGGAATGGGATCTCATTAGATTTGAGTTGTGCCTAATGTTGTGTCTGTCGTCCTATTTTGCAGTTGTTGACATTTGTTAACATTTTCAAGTTATTTCCTTCTTTCTTCTACTCCAGCGCCACTCCCTGGGATCGAGTGTCCAGAAGGAATGCTGCAGTGTAGGCGTGAGGGTTGTGTGGAGACACAGCAGGTGTGTGACGGCACTGACGACTGTGGTGACGGCACTGATGAGGAAAACTGCGGTGAGATATCAGAAGCGGTGAAAAAAATACAAAAAAAAATGTCTCATCAATGCTTACTAAGTACAGTCATTGATGAAGAAGATGGTTGCTTCCGTCTAACAATAAGCAATGTGACTGTTTTATCCTTCCATTTCATATTTGTCTTGTCTTTAAAACATGCTCTCAAGTAATATGAAATCCCAAAGTCCCTCTTTGTCCATCCATCCATCCATTTTTCTACCGCTTGTCCTTTTTGGGGTCGCTGGAGCCTATCTCAGTGGCCTTTTTTTTTGTTCCAATATACACAACCCAAAACCAGTCAAATTGGCACGTTGTGTAATTTTTTTGGGGGGGGGGAAATGATCATTAACTTAGAATTTAATGGCAGCAACACATTGCAAAAAAGTTTACACTGAGGCATTTTTATCACTGTGTTACATGGCCTCATCAGACCACAGAACATTTCTGGGTGTTGTTGATAAATGGCTTTGGCTTTGCATAGTAGAGTTTTAACTTGCACTTACAGATGTAGCGACCGACTGTAGTTACCGACAGTGGTTTTATGAAGTGTTACTGAGCCCATGTGGTGATATCCTTTACACACAGATGTTGCTTTTTGATGCAGTACTGCCTGAGGGATCGAAGGTCCGTAATATCATCACCTAAATGCAGTGATTTCTCCAGATTCTCTGAACCGATTGATGTTACGGCCCTTAGCTGGTGAAATCCCTAAATTCTTTGCAATAGCTGGTTGAGAAATGTTGTTCTTAAACTCTTCGACAATTTGCTTGGGCATTCTTTGACCCTGTTACAAATAAGTGTTTAATGAGCATTCCTCAACTTTCTCAGTCTTTTTGCCACTTGTGCCAGCTTTTTTTAAACGAGCTAATATTTGCAAAAATAACAATTGTTTCCAGTTAGAACGTTAAGTGTCTTGTCTTTGCAGTCTATTTAATTGAATATAAGTTGAACAAGATTTGCAAAACATTCTATTCTGTTTTTATTTACCATTTACCGCAACTTCACTGGTTTTGGGTTTTGTATACGCAGCGTTTCCTCAATTATCACAGGGATGACGTTTAAGTGAATTTCCCCAAAGTATGGATGCAATATATGATCACAGTTGAGGAGTAACGTGCGACATTTACAGCGTTACAATTACTTAAGTAACTTTAGATAAATTGTTATAGTCAGAGTACATTTAATCCAACATACTTTTTTTACTTTTACTTGCATATTTTTGTGAAAATACCTCACACATTAATGTTGTTAAATTGAGTTTCATTCCACTTTATTTATTTATATCATCATAATGTTCATTTATAATCTTTTAATTACTTATTGAAAAGACACATTAATTTGGCTTGTTTAAAAGACCCCTTCCAATGGTCACTGTCACATGACCCTGTTTCACAAATTCAACGCAAGCATTACGTTTGACTACATTGCACCAATCAAACGGAGCCTGACAGTCACATGACCACACTTTAACTACAGAAAGAGTCGTCAGACAAGGCCGTATAACTCTTCGTTTACTTTACGAACTATGAAAAAGAACATTTATATCATGCACTGTCATCCACTACTTAGTTATACTCTTGCTAAAGTAATTATTTTGATGACCACTTTTTACTTTTGCTCGAGTCATATTATTCTAAAGTAATGGTACTCTTACCTGAGTAAAATTTAGGGGGATTCAGATTCAGATTTTCAGCACAACCCCATTCAATATCAGACAAACATTACAGGGAGACAGAAAAAGGTGAAAAACAGGTAAACATTGGGGGCAAGGGAGTAATAAAAATATTCAGTAAAAAGTTCGACTCCAGGTAGGGGGTCCAGACTGAGGCCAAGGAAAAAAACCTCATAGCCATGGCACACATAAACAAATTACATAGAATCAACAAAACTTGCAACAGAGGGAAGGGATTTGGATGAAAAGGTTTGGTTCGTTGCTTGTTACAGTACAAGAACTCTCTGACTGACCAATGTTCTGAGGGGGTTTTATTGTCCAGATAACGTGTGCAATGTTTTGTACAGAGGGTTATCACCGCTGTGACTTTGAGAAAGACCTATGTGGTTGGGACCTGCGGTCCTTGTCCAAACTGAAATGGGTGCGGACGAGCCAGGAAAACATTTCAATCTCAGATCCTCTGAGAGGACCAGGACGGGATCACTCTCACAACAGTGCATCAGGTACCAGTTTCCTTTTTTTTTTGGTCTCCAAATGCTGTCATTTATAGTATTTTATGGAAATAGCAACTCTCAAAACGTGTGATATGTTGGTAAATATTGCAGGTCACTTCCTGTATGTCACTGTTCCTGACGGCGCGCTCTTGCAGGATTGGGCAGCTTTCCAAAGCCCTCGTCTGCATCCCACCAATAATACTCATCCTTGCAAGGCAAGTTTGTTTTATTTGCATAGTAAATGTACTCATTTGCATTATTATTTGTCATAAATTCCCAAAAGAAGCAACCACATTTTCCGCACTATAAGCCGCTACTTTTTCCTACGCTTTGAACCCTGCAGACTTATAAAACGGTACGGCTAAATTATGGATTTTTTATTCTGTGACGGCAATGTTTTGTATTAAACAGTTTTAATAGAACGCCAACAGAGACACTGCAAAGGTGCATTATTGTTTGTGCTATGGCGAGTTAGCTCACTGCAGGTGCTGCGAGTTGAACATGTACTTCCTGTTTCGTGCCTTGAACTGGAAGTATAACCGGCATAGGATTCTTCATCACCTAAAGCAGGGGTAGGGAACCTATGGCTCTAGAGCCAGATGTGGCTCTTTTGATGACTGCACCTGGCTCTCAGATAAATCTTAGCTGACATTGCTAAACACGGTAAGTAATGAATAATTCCGCCGGTAATCACAGTGTCAAAAATAACGTTCAAAATATAAAAGATTCTCATGAATTTTAATCCATCCATCCGGTTTCTACCACACCTGTTCAAGAAGTCGCATTAATGGTAAGAAGTATTTTATTTATTGTTGGTTAGCTTCAGAATAACAATGTTATTAAAAAGAATAAGAGACTTATTATTCTCAAAAAATGTTGGACTTACTTAAAAATGCATGCATCATCGTCATTTATTTTTATTTTTATTATCTATTTTTATTTATTTTATTCCTTTCATGAAAATGCATATATAAAAGCCACGTACAATTGACACTTTCATTGGTTTTTTTTGGTTTCTTAAACATTTCCATGATCAGAAAGGAGCAGATGGAAGAATAATATTCTTATATTTATCTGCCTCCTTTTTAAAACAAATGACTTTCGATTACTTTATAACTGTTCCCTCCAACAACACCCGAACTCCAACATACTTTCCAATTTTCCTTTAAGCATTTTCACAATCACACGTCCAATCTAAAACAAAATTCAGTTTGATATAATTCCAGTTTTCTCTTTTCATAACTCTTTTTAAAAACAAAGATATTCTTACAGCTTTTTAAGCCTTTGTTTAGACAATTCCATGCTTTCACACCAACAACAGACAAGCACATTTGTTTAAAATTTGTTGGCACTCTTGGATGTTTAAAGTCATACGGCCTTCTGTATGACTTTTGTATGTCCTTCGGAATAACTTTATTTCTCGCTTTGCACATATTTAATAGAGTATTCAATTCTACAATGTATTTTAGTTTTAGTAATCCTGACCTAATGAAGAGTGGTTTTGTGTGGTCTCTATATCCTACTCTAAAAATGATACGAATTGCTCTTTTCTGTGAAATAAAGGCTTTATGTTGCTATGATATGTATTTCCCAATATTTCTGCACAATAATTGAAATAAGATAGAATAATAGTTGTATTCAGTCTTAAAAAAAAATATTATATGGCTCTCACGGAAATACTTTTTAAAATATTTGGTTTGTATGGCTCTCTCAGCTAAAAAGGTTCCCGACCCCTGATCTAAAGCAACGTTTGTAAGTTTTACAATATAACTAAAACAATACATCCTTACTAAATCGTCCCATGTGTGATATCTGTAGGAATTTTATCATGCATATTTTTCCGTACTACAGTAATGTAATCAAGGTAGTGTCGTTAGCCTTAGCAAATTTGCTAACACGTTTACAGGTGTCTGTGTTAGTGTTATTAATTTACAATGGCATTCTATTTGCATTGTTCCAGTTTTGTAAATTCACCAAGACGTGAAGTTGAGTTATTGAATATGTTTAGCTGATTGGAGAGTTAGCTTCTGCAGCTAGTGGGTCCATGACGATGACTTCTGTTTTGTATGATTAGCCGTTTTACTGCCACGTGACAGGCACCATTTGAAAATAATTAAGGTATGTTAATAAACATTTGCAAAAACTTTCATACTGTGTATATAAACTTAATGGTCCAGTCTGGCTAATATATATAAAAATATTTATTTCTTCTAAAATTTGGTATGTGCGGCTTAAAGCCCGGAAAATACGGTAACTAGTGAAGTCTTTGATAAATACATGTGTTGAATATAATCAGAGTCTGTCAACTTCCTGTAGATGATCATGTACACTCACCAGTTTGGCCCGAGGTCTGGTGGGCTGACGGTACTGGTGGCAGACAAGAGCATCACCCCAGTATGGGAGCGGGGCGGAGCTCTGGGTGATGTTTGGGTGAAAGCGGAGGTGGAAATAGTCAATGACTCGCCATTTCAAGTGAGTTATTCTCTTCAGCACACACAAAAAAGCAACATTTACACAACTCACATGATTTCAAATAGTAACATCCATGGCTGTGGAACCTGGTTAGTGTTTCACCCCGAGACTGCAATCAATTTGTGGAGGTGGGTTTGGGAGACTTTAAAAGGTCTCTTTGCCGTGAGGGTTCTCCTGAGCCCAAAAAATCCTCCGTGAGCCACAGTTTGAATACATTTTTTTTAATTAGAACTGTCTGGACATGCTTTTCAGCAGTCTCTTGTAGGCGTGTCGCTCTCACTCTCTCGCCAGCTCCCACTCCAACCCCATGTCTCGCTCCGGCTGCTGCTAATAAAGGCAGCAGGTGATTAGATAACAAGGCCCACCTGTGCCATCCATTCACCTTTCTCTGTCTTCACCTCGTTCCGCGGCAGGCCCACAGGCCACGCCCCCTTCCACAGGACTATATGACAACATTGTCTAAAAGCTTAAAAATTAAGTAAAAAACACAATTAGCAAAACAAATATGTTTAGAACAGGGGTGTCAAACGGACGGCCCGCGGGATGAGTTTTCTAATTATAAAAATGAGCCGAAGATGTCGCAATAGCAATTCTTTGTATCTTTGTAGATGATGCTGCATATGTAACAAAAAAAAACAAAAACACACATGATGTTAGTGCAA
The DNA here is from genome assembly GCF_033978795.1 of Nerophis ophidion. NCBI lineage: Eukaryota > Metazoa > Chordata > Actinopteri > Syngnathiformes > Syngnathidae > Nerophis > Nerophis ophidion. The sequence continues at coordinate 44,785,442 of NC_084627.1, read as the reverse complement.
CAGTCGAGGAAAATGAGCAAACTACATTAATAACATTCCGTAATTTGATTTTGGTATTATTATTTTATCTTGATAGTTTGAAAATTAACGCCAATGATTTGACTGTGTAAGTATAAATAACGACAATTAAAGATAGAATACTATTAGGCGCGTAATGTAAGTGTAAAAAAAAAATATACATTATGATTTGTACATTTTCAGAATGTGCTTGTTCTATTTTTAAACAAAAAACAATCTGAAATTGTCTTTATTTTTAAGTTATCGTGCTGTGATTTTACCAGTCCGGCCTACATTGGAGTAGATTTTTCTCCTTGTGGCCCACGATCTAAAATTAGTTTGACACCCCTGGTTTAGAAATATGTTGTGATGTATATTCCATGGGTCTAGAGCAGAGGTGTTCAAACGTTTTCCACTAATTGCCGCACAGTGAAAAGTCATCTATTGGGGGGGCCATTTTGATATATATATTTTTTTTTCTAGGAAAATGCTAAAAACAGATACAACTTTGTGTTATAAGTGATTAAGTATATTATTATTAATTATTAGTTAAAATGATCAGCTTTTACACATTACATTTTGATTTTTCGCTCTTTTTTTTTCTTACTTTAATAACATTTTGGACAATTCTATGCTCCCAACCTTCTGGGAACAGTTTGGAGCAGGCTCCTCCCTCTTCCAATATGACTGTGCACCAGTGCACAAAGGAAGGTCCATAATGACATGGATGACAGAGTCTGGTGAGGATGAACTTGACCGGCCTGCACGGAGTCCTAACTGGAACCCGATAGAACACCTTTGGGATGAATTAAAACGGAGACTGAGAGCCAGGCCTTCTCCACCAACATCAGTGTGTGACCTCAACAATGCACTTTTGGAAGAATGGTGGAAAATTCCGATAAACACACTTCGCAACCTTGTGAACAGCCTTCCCAGAAGAGTTGAAGCTGTATTAGTTGCAAAAGGTGGACCCACATCATATTGAACCCTACGGGTTAGGAATGGGATGGCACTTCAAGTTCATATGTGAGTCAAGGCAGGTGGCCAAATACGTTTGGCAATATGGTGTATCTACTGTATATAGTGATAAAAAATTGCTTTATTTTTGTTGTCGCGAGTGACAATAAATAAACAGCATGCGGGCCAAGAATAGACTGGACATTGGACAAGGTTAGGGTGTGTGTTCATGTTCACCCATCATCCTCTCCAAGGTTCCCACAGCTATGGTGGCATCTTAGCAGACATCATGTCTAATATTTATGTTTATTTATTTGTTTCTTTTTCCCATTCTACTGAATTCTCCTTTCCTCTCATAGATCCTTCTCATGGCAGCCATCAGGGAGTTGGCATATGGCGGCATCGCCATCGACAGCATTGTGTTGTCTCCAGAATGCCGCCGATCAAACGGTAATGGCTGTGAGACTAACTCAAATCTCATGATTGCAGTAACTACAGCGATGAGTTCTTTTCAGAAAGTATTACTTTGGAAAAATTTCCCAGACCTCCCAAAGACGACTGCACCGTGGCGGAAAAGATGTGCGACTTTCACCCCGACTGTGAGGGAGCGGCGGATGAAGCCCAGTGTGGTACAAGTTTGGTCTTTTTTTTTTTGCACCAAATGTTCTCAACAGCATTTATGGAGTCAATTCATTTCAACTTATTTTCATTTGAATAGACTGCAAAGACAAGATATTTCATGTTCTCACTGAGAAACTTTATTTTTTTTGCAAATAATCATTAACTTAGAATTTAATGGCAGCAACACATTGCAAAAAAGTTGTCACAGGGGCATTTTTACCACTGTGTTACATGGCTTTTCCTTTTAACAACACTCTGTAAATGTTTGGGAACTGAGGAGACACATTTTTCAAGCTTTCCAGGCAGATTTCTTTCCCATTCTTGCTCAGCTTAAGTTTAAATGGTTCTCCATTGTGGTATTTTAGACTTCATATTGCACCACACATTTTCAATGGGAGACATGTCTGGACTACAGGCAGGCCAATATAGTACCAGCACTCTTTTACTATGAAGCCACGATGTTGTAACACGTGGCATAGCTTTGTCTTGCTGAAATAAGCAGGGGCGACCATGATAAGGTTGCTCCAAAACCTGTATGTACCTTTCAGCATTAATGGTGCCTTCACAGATGTGTAAGTTACCTATGCCTTGGGCACTAATACACCCCCCATACCAGCACAGATACTGGCTTTTGAACTTTGCGCCAGTCCGGATGGTTCTTTTCCTCTTTGGTCCGGAGAAAACGACGTCCACAGTTTCCCCCAAAAAATTGAAATGTGGACTCGTCAGACCACGAAACCCTGTTCCACTTTGCATCAGTACATTTTAGATGTGCTCGGGCCCAGCGAAGCCTGGCTGTGTTTCTGGGTGTTGTTGATAAATGGCTTTGGCTTTGCATAGTAGAGTTTTAACTTGCACTTACAGATGAAGCGACCAACTGTAGTTACTGACAGTGGTTAACTTAAGTGTTCTTGAGCACATGTGGTGATATCCTTTACACACTGATGTCGCTTTTTGATGCAGTGCCGCCTGAGAGATGGAAGGTCACGGGCATTAAATGTTGGTTTTCAGCGTTGCCGCTTACGTGCAGTGATTTCTCCAGATTCTCTGAAACTTTTTAATGATATTACAGACTATAGATCAGGGGTGTCGAACTCAAATACAGTGTGGGCCAAAATTTTAAACTGAACAAAGCCGCGGGCCAAGGTTGAACAAATTAACGTTTTAATAGGGACCCAAACAAGTTTTGCATTGAATATTGAACGCGCAAGGCTTGTATAACATAGTGACATGCGAAATCGATTTTCAAATATTGTGGCATCCCGAAAGAGTTAGTGCTGCAAGGGGTTCTGGGTATTTGTTCTGTTGTGTTTATGTTGGGTTACAGTGCGGATGTTCTCCCTAAATGTGGTTGTCATTCTTGTTTGGTGTGGGTTCGCAGTGTGGCGCATATTTGTAACAGCGTTAAAGTTGTTTATACGGACACCCTCAGTGTGACGTGTACGGCGGTTGACCAAGTATACATTGCATTCACTTATTTGTGTGTAAATTCCGCATATAGTATGTGACTGGGCCGACACAATGTTTGTATGGAGAAAAAGCGGACGGGACGACAGGTTGTAGAGGACGTTGAATGCAGTGCCTTTAAGGCACGTCCCCAATGATGTTGTTTGGGTGGAAATCGAGAGAAATTCGGGAGAACGGTTGCCCCGGGTGATTTTCGGCAAGGGCACTGAAATTCGGGAGTCTCCCGGGAAAATCGGGAGGGTTGGTAAGTATGAGTATTAGCAGTGAATGCGGTGTTATAATACCGGCGGGCCAGCTCTAATGTTAATTTGATATTGCCTCAAGGGCCAAATTAAATTACACGGTGGGCCAAATTTGGCCCGCGGGCCAGAGTTTGACACCCATGCTATAGATGGTGAAATCCCTAAATTCCTTTGAATAGCTTGTTGAGAAATGTTGTGGTGGTGGTGACCCTCGCCCCATCCTTGTTTGTGAACGACTGAGCATTCCATGGAAGCTGCTTTTATACCCAATCATGGCACCCACCTGTTCCCAATTAGCCTGGTCACCTGTGGAATGTTCCTAATAAGTGTTTGATGAGCACTCCTCAACTTTGTCAGTCTTTTTTGCCACTTGTGCCAGCTTTTTTTAAACACGTTGCAGGCATCAAATTCCAAGTGAGCTAATATTTGCAAAAAATAACAAAGTTTATCAGTTAGTGCGTTAAGTATCTTGTCTTTGCGGTCTATTCAATTAAATATAAGTTGAAAAGGATTTGCAAATCATTGTATTCTGTTTTTATTTACCATTTGCTAACTTCACTGGTTTCACGGTTTGTAAATAGTTGGAGGACACCCAGTTAGTTAGGATGCTTGTCTCTACATTCACGCAGTTCTGGTTAACAGAACAAACATCTAATTTGTTGATGTTTAGAATAGCAATGCCAATTTTGTTTGTGTCGTAGGGGATTTCTCGTACAGTAAAGGCAGTTCAGCCTGGACAGATACCAGCATCGGGAGTCAAGGTTGGGTACTTCACAAGAATGCCACTGCAAAAGGTACGCATCTTTTTATTTGAAATCACTGAATTTTGTTTGATCGTTGCTTGGTCTATTTCTCAGAGGAATACTTGTACGTGGCCAAGGCCCCAGGCCAGCAACTGACTGAGGCCCAGACGCGGACTCCCGTCCTGGGCCCCTCTGGCCCAACTTGTACCCTACGTTTCGATTTTGCACTCACGGGCAATCCAGCTCACATAGGTCATTGACTGCACTAGTATACTACGTGCCTTTTCTATTTTTTCTACTTACTGAACACTACATCAACCATTGCAGGTGAACTGTCTGTCAGGGTGATTGACAGCATTTTGGGAGTGCAGCCAAAACTGTGGGAGTTCAGCGGAAAGACTGGACAAGGGGAGGTCGAGTGGCAATACGCAGAAGTGGCCATTGGAGCCAGAAACCATCGTTTTCAGGTACATTTTTTTTTTGGGTTAGTGCGTGCAACAAAAATACAAAACGTGGGTGTATTAGTGCCCAACAGAGGTGGGTTTGTAACGAGCTACATTTACTCCGTTACATTTACTTGAGTAACTTTTGGGATAAATTGTACTTCTACGAGTAGTTTTTATGCAACATACTTTTACTTTTACTTGAGTATATTAATAGAGAAGAAACGCTACTTTTACTCCGTTCCATTTATCTACATTCAGCTCGCTACTCGCTACTTTTTTTTTATCAATCTATTAATGTTTGTTTTGGTTAAAGTAGAATCTACGCATGCCTGCGTTTCACCAATCACTGGTGACGTTGGACCAATCACCGTGATACGTTAAACCCGACTTAAACATGTTGACAAACTTATTCGGGTGTTACCATTTAGTGGTCAATTGTACAGGATTTGTACTGTACTGTGCAATCTACTAATAAAAGTTTCAATCAATCAATCAATCAAAAGTGTAAAGGAAAAAAAGACACTTTTTATTTCAACCGTACTTCCCGTCAAAAGCCTAAAGACTGATCGCACAGTTCCTGTCTTCACAATAAAAGCGCCGTTCCATCGTGCCTGCATTAACAAAATAAGAGTCTCCGAAAGCCAGCGCAAACAAGCTAGCAAGCTACGGAGTTTGCCGCCAATGTATTTTTTGTAAAGTGTATAAAAACGAATATGGAAGCTGGACAGATAAGATGCCAAAAACCAACGACTTTCATGTGGTATTAGACAGAAAAGAGGAACTTTTTTTCTCCTCCATTTGAAAACGTGAACGTCTGATTCCAATCAATGCAAGTCATCAGAATCAGGTAATACTCCAACTTATATTCTTGTCTTCATGAAAGATAGGAATCTATATCTTAAACATGCATGTATATTCATTAAAACACCTTCAACATGTGAACAAAAACGGCAAAATAAATAAATATAAATTATATACTGTATATATAAATGTATAAATGTATGTATGTATATATATATATATATATATATATATATATATATATATATATATATATCCATCCATCCATCCATCATCTTCCGCTTATCCGAGGTCGGGTCGCGGGGGCAACAGCCTAAGCAGGGAAACCCAGACATCCCTCTCCCCAGCCACTTCGTCTAGCTCTTCCCGGGGGATCCCAAGGCGTTCCCAGCCCAGCCGGGAGACATAGTCTTCCCAACGTGTCCTGGGTCTTCCCCGTGGCCTCCTACCGGTTGGACGTGCCCTAAACACCTCCCTAGGGAGGCGTTCGGGTGGCATCCTGACCAGATGCCCGAACCACCTCATCTGGCTCCTCTCGATGTGGAGGAGCAGCGGCTTTACTTTGAGTTCCTCCCGGATGGCAGAGCTTCTCACCCTATCTCTAAGGGAGAGCCCCGCCACACGGCGGAGGAAACTCATTTCGGCCGCTTGTACCCGTGATCTTATCCTTTCGGTCATGACCCAAAGCTCATGACCATAGGTGAGGATGGGAACGTATATCGACCGGTAAATTGAGAGCTTTGCCTTCCGGCTCAGCTCCTTCTTCACCACAACGGATCGGTACAACGTCCGCATTACTGAAGACGCCGCACCGATCCGCCTGTCGATCTCACGATCGATATATATATATATATCGATATATATATATATGATATGTGTGTGTATAAATGATATGTGTGTGTATAAATGATATGTGTGTGTATATATATGTATACTGTATATGAGGTAGATCATTTCGACTTGGTCATTTACTAAGTAATTGATGAATGTTGAAAAACTTATTGGGGTGTTACCATTTAGTGGTCAATTGTACGGAATATGTACTGTACTGTGCAATCTACTAATACAAGTTTTAATCAATCAATCAATTAATCAAATCAATGAATGCCTACTGAGGCTATGGTGCTGTTAAGTTATTGTGGCTCAATGTGCCATTTTTTAATTTTATTTTAATCTACTATTATTTAATATATATATTATTGTTTTAGTTGTTTAAGAGATATTCCTGGCTCTGAATTTGCTCATTGCTATTTTTATGTTTTTGTGCATTATTTGTTGCCGTCATCAGTGTACTCATCAGTTACTCAGTACTTGAGTAGTTTTTTCACAACATACTTTTTACTTTTACTCAAGTAAATATTTGGGTGACTACTCCTTAGTTTTACTTGAGTAATTAATCTCTAAAGTAGCAGTACTCTTACTTGAGTACAATTTCTGGCTACTCTACCCACCTCTGGTGCCCAAGGCATGGGTAACTTACACATCTGGGAAGGCACCATTAAAGGGCACTGAAACCCACTACTACCGACCAAGCAGTCTAATAGTTTATATATAAATGATCAAATATTAACATTGCAACACATGCCAATACGGACGGGTTAGTTTACTAAATTGCAATTTTAAACTTTGCGCCAAAATATCCTGCTGAAACGTCTCGGTATGATGACGCGTGCACGTGACGTCACGGATCGGAGAGGACACTTTGTGCCAGCATCGTGCCCAGCTATTAAGTCGTCTTTTTTCATCGCAAAATTCCACAGTATTCTGGACATCTGTGTTGCTGAATCTTTTGCAATTTGTTCAATGAACAATGGAGACATCAAAGAAGAAAGCTGTAGGTGGGAAGCGGTGTATTGCGGCCCGCTTTAGCAACACAAACACAGCCCGTGTTTCATTGTTTACATTCCCGAAAGATGACATTCAAGCTTTACTATGGAACAGAAATGTCAAGCGAACACGGTTGGATTGGACCACACACACAAAGTACAGTGTATTATGTGTATTGATAAAAAACATTTTACCATACTGTATTCTGAAGGCGATCTATGGCGTGTGCTACTCCAGCATCAATATGCGTCCTCCTGACCGTCATCGTCAGCGTCGGGTTCAAAACGGTATAGCTCTATCCCTTGTTGCGGTTGGGCCTGGCCGAGTGGTCCTGCCACCCCCACGGCTGCCACGGCGCCCCTATCTTCCCTATCTGAATCGCTCTCACTGCCCTCTTGTCTTTTTTTTTTTTTCTAGTCCTTCACTCTCACTTTCCTCATCCACAAATCTTTAATCCTCACTCAAATTGATGGGGAAATCGTCGCTTTCTCGGTCCGAATCGCTCTCGCTGCTGGTGGCCATGATTGTAAACAATGTTCAGATGTGAGGAGCTCCACAACCCGTGACGTCACGCGCATATCGTTTGCTACTTCCGGTACAGGCAAGGCTTTTTATCAGCACCAAAATTTGCAAACTTTATCGTCGATGTTCTCTACTAAATCCTTTCAGCAAAAATATGGCAATATTGCAAAATGATCAAGTATGACATATAGAATGGACCTGCTATCCCCGTTTAAATAAGAACATCTCATTTCAGTAGGCCTTTAATGTTGAAGGGTACATACAGCTTTTGGAGCTACATATGTTGCCATCCAAGCAACTTCTTTTTCATGGACGCCCCTGCTTATTTCAGCAAGACACTGCCAAGGCTTGTGTTACAACAGCGTGGCTTCAGAGTAAAAGAGTGCGGGTAATAGACTGGCCTGCCTGTAGTCCAGACCTGTCTCCCATTGAAAATGTGTGGTGCATTATGAAGCCTAAAATACCACAACGGAGACCCCGGACTGTTGAACAACTTAAGCTATACATCAAACAATAATTTTTTTCTTTTAATGCTTCTGCTAAAATGTAATAATCAGTTATTCTTCTGTTGTTTGGATGCTTTACATTACTTTTGGGTAATACCACAAATTTAGGTAGCAATCCGATACCAAGTAGTTACAGGATCATACATTGGTCATATTCAAAGTCCAGGGGCATATTTCCTGAGTTTAAAAAACATAATATGAATAAAAAACAAAAGAAGATTTTGTGATACTAAAAAATATATAGATGTAATCATTGTAGTATCGACTAGATACAATCCTGTACTTGGTATCATTACAGTGGGTGTTTGCTTTAAGTACTCAGTGTGTGCGCACTGCCAAACATGCTCCTCACGACGTGACAATGACAGGTGGGCGGGAGGTTGGGGGACCGGTACTTTTTAGTGGTGGTATAGTACTGAATATGATGTATTAGTATCGCAGTACTAGTAATACCGGTATACCGTACAACCCTAGTTCTAAAAAAAGCTGTCTTTTTTTTTTTTTTCACCAGTTAGCATTTGAATCCCGCACAGTGAAACTGTGTCCTTGCGCCAAGATTAAAGTCCAAAACGTCCACTTTGCTGGTTGCCATGCAAATTATTTTCCATCTACTTCAACAGGTAAACCTTTTCATTATTCAAACAGTTTATAACATCCTATTCCTAAATGTTTTACCTTGTGTTGCATATCTTGGGGGGGAAGTACTATCATGTAACTTTGAGGATGGACTATGTGGATGGCACCAGGACTACAGTGACAACTTTGACTGGACATTGCTGGATGGGATGGACCACACCACCGGGTTTGGTGCGTTTGAGAGCATACATTATTCTATTCATAATCTCACAATCAATCTTATTGTATATTTATGGAATATTTAATACTGTATGTGTACTGGTGGTCTATGTGTCTAAAGCATGTTCGATGATAACTTCAATTAAGATTAAGTAAACATTGGTAACTGTAGCTGGGACCTGTAATGATAACTTTATCAAATGATAATGTGTGTAGTTCAGATCAATAAATGTGCTAATCCTCATTGAAATATACAAAAAGAAATACAAGAAACACAAAATAAAAATGTATAATTAAGAAACAAAATTAAATAAAAACATTTAAACACAAAATTCAAGTGAAAATAATACAATAATTTATAAAGAAATAAAAATGATGAATGCAAAAAAGAATTGAAAAATGGTATTATAAAATACAACATAATAAACATTTAATAATATTGATAAAAAATACGTAAATTAAAAATTCCCATAAAATACAAAAAAAAGCCAAAATTTGAATAAAATAAAAATAGTTTCAAACATTTTTTTATATAGAGATACGCAATTAAATGAAACATTAATTACGGAAAAATAATTAATTATTTATAAAGTAAAGTTGATCAATTAAGGGATTTAAAACATTCAAAAATAATGATTATTAATCATCTATATGTTTTCAAAAATACAAAATAATAAATATTATTAAAATCCAAATTCTAATAATCCATCCATCCATCCATTTTCTACCGCTTATTCCCTTTCGGGGTCGCGGGGGCGCTGGCGCCTATCTGTCAATTCAAAATACAAATAAAGAATTAAAAAACCTGAACAAAATACAAATAATAAATTCCTAATTAAACATAAAAAAAAAGACAGGAAATAAAAGTAATGAAAATTAGTAATACTAAATAAATTAAAGTGAAATACTTAAATAAAGAGGCTGTTAGCAACATTAAAACAGTTGCCGAGAAGACGCTAATTTATCAATGTCTGATTTCTATGAAAGTTCTCATTTATCCAGGTCATTATAATATCATGGCATATTGCATTTTATGGTTTATTGGATTGAAAGAGTTTACTAAGCACGTATGTAACACATGCATGTGCATTAGCATCGGGTGCTGTTAGCTAATGATAGCAATTTGCATTGTTAGTCTTCACTGTCATCGAACATAAAGTAGATTTACAATATAGTCTATTATAACAACATGGCTGCAAATTGTTCCTTGCTCCTTTTTAACTGATTTTGAATGTGTGAACGCTCCCCCTTTGGGTACATGTTGACAAGAAACACAAATCATTTTATTCGGGTTGGCAAAAGTTTTTAGTACAAAAACTAAGTCACTGGAAAATATAGACTGTTTCAAAGCAAAGTTCTGTTAAATCAATAATCGTAACATAGGCTAATCAATGGTGTTCTTGTTATATTTTTTGGTTTGAAAATTGGGGCTTCACGGTGGAAGAGGGGTTAGTGCGTCTGCCTCGCAATACGAAGGTCCTGCAGTCCTGGGTTCAAATCCAGGCTCGGGATCTTTCTGTGTGGCGTTTGCATGTCCTCCCCGTGAATGCGTGGGTTCCCTCCGGGTACTCCGGCTTCCTCCCACTTCCAAAGACATGCACCTGGGGATAAGTTGATTGGCAACACTAAATTGACCCTAGTGTGTGAATGTGAGTGTGAATGTTGTCTGTCTATCTGTGTTGGCCCTGTGATGAGATGGCGACTTGTCCAGGGTGTACCCCGCCTTCCGCCCGATTGTAGCTGAGATAGGCGCCAGCGCCCCCCGCGACCCCAAAAGGGAATAAGCGGTAAAAAATGGATGGATGGTTTGAAAAATGAAACTGAGAGGAAGTTGCAAACATCACCTTTAATACATATAAAACAAATACAAATAAAATGTTAACTTTAAAATGATAACAAAAATACAATAAAAATTAAAAACACCTAAATGTAATACAAATGATGAAATAAAAAAACACATTATATAAATATGAAATAATCAAAATTAAATGTAAAAAAAAATCACAACTGATGTCTTATTTTTGAATGCATAATAAAAGCGGTAATTTTGTCTGCTTTTGTGTTAATTCCAGGTAAAAGTCTGGTGGTGGACATGTGGAGTTCCTCCCTACGTGGTGCATTAGGACGTTTGCTGTCACTCCCACTTTTACCAGGTAGAACGGACCAATGCCTGACCTTTTTCTACAAAATCTACGGGCCCAACACAGGTGAGGTTGTGAGTGAGTCAAAAGTAAACCTCTAAAGTCCAATGGTAACTGTACCTTCTCTCATTTTAGGTACTCTGAATGTAAAATTGTTTGACAAACACGGTTTTGAGGAGGTGCTGTGGACCCGCAGTGGAGCTCACGGAAACATGTGGCATGAAGCCCACTGCCCAGTACCACACCAGCTCATAACATATCAGGTATGCCAGAACCTCAACATTTTCAAAATATCTTTCATCCCCAATCTGATAAATCACTTCTACATGTCAAGGGTTTAATATTAGCCTGTTTCCCATCTAAAGTATTTATTCCGCCCACAGTTGATGTTTGAGGCAGTCCGCGCCGGTTTTGATGGTCGGGTGGCCATCGATGACGTGGCATTGTTGGCCCAACCGTGCACCGTGCCAAGAATGTGTTCCTTTGAGGGCCAGAAGTGTGGCTACGAAAGCTACGGTCAGGTTTACTGGCTGCATCGGAATGGACTCGTTGCAAATGTGACCGGACCCAAAACTGATCACAGTCTGGAAACAGAACTGGGTAATGAAAAGTAGCGTTTTTATGATCTTGATACGTTTTTGGTCGATCATAGTGATCAGCTGTATTTTTCGGACTATAAGGCACACTTAAAATCCTTTTTATTTTCTCAAAACTTGACAGTGCACCTTATAACCCGATGCGCCTAATGTACGGAATTATTCTGGTTTTGCTTACCGACCTCCAAGCTATTTTATTCGGTACATGGTGAAATAAGTGTGACTAGTAGATGGCAGTCACACATACGAGATACGTGAAGACTGCACTATAACTCAAGTAAACGGCACCAACATTTTATATGTTCCATTAAAAATATAAAACATTACACAAGGTGCTCAAAAATCAGTCAAAAATGTTTTAGTAGGACTTTAGTAAGCTACGAAGACCGCACCGCTTGATGGATTGTACTGTGCTTCAACATACAAGTATTATTATGATGTGTGTATAAGGTAAGACATATTATCTGGCGTTTTGTTTCGCAATTTTATGCAAAAGCAGCTTTTCTTACCTTCTGGTATCTGCTGATGTGTATTTGGGATCTGCATAACTGTTGAAAATTTGCGCGGTCTGCCTTTGTAGTCCGTGGGAACACTTTAGTCAGTAAGCTTCTTCTTTTTCTCTTATCTTCTTGTCATGTGACATTCATCCTCCAATGTTGCCATTTCTAATATAAAGTAGTCTAAAGTTCTTACCTATATCCGTCAGTAAACTCACCATGAAAGCGCTAAAACATACTGGTGTAGTGACTTTACATTATTCACCCAAGAAACGTAACTTCTTAGTGAGTTCCGGTCGGACGTTTTTTCGCGGGACACATTTCCGGCGTCGTTGTTGCACTAGTGAGCCACGGATGAGGAGATGCTGCTCCGTTATTGATTGAAGTAAAGTCTGAATGTCATTATTTATTATTTTTTTTATTTAGCCTTTTTATTTACTTAATATATAACACAATTTTGAAGTATTCTGTAGTTTATTTAGGTTTTAATGCAGATGCTTTAAAACTGTTAAGTTAAAAACAATATAAAAAAACTAAATCATGATGTTGACTATATGAACAAATTAAGTGTGATTTTGCCATATCACCCAGGCACACTGTATGTGTTGCTGTATATTTTCAAATCATGCTGAAAAACAGACTACATACCAGGAACATTACAGTCATCTTCTAAAAGTCTAACTGCTGATTTTATTTCCAAGTCATATTTGCTTGAGGGACTTATCAATTTTGACACATGCAATTTTGAACAAACTGAGGACATTACCCCAAAACTGTGGTGTGGTTTTGTTCTCTTGTGGATACAGGCAGATTGGACACAGACTGAAGGTAAGAATGAAGATTTATTAAACACTACAGAACAAACTAAGAACAGAAATACCTTGCACAAAGGCACTAACAACAAAACCAACTGAACTAGCATGTGAGCTACAAAGAACCGAAGACGCTGGCATGTGAGCTAGGGAAATAAACAAAGGAAGGAATAGCGTGGAAGCTAACGAATTCAAAAGGTACTTACCACAAGCGGAGATGGCGACGTCACCTGTTGCATGGAATACAAATTAGACTGCGAGGACGAGTGAACAAAAGGGGCAGGCTTAAATAGAGATGATAATCAAAAGGCAGGTGCGCGACAAGAAAGACAAGGCAGGGGACACTAATACGTTACTATGGCAACGGAAACAAAACAGGAAGTGCCACCAGGAACTAAGGACGTCAAATACCAAACAGGATGTGATAAGAAAACAGAACCAAACCAGAACATGACATGATCCAAGTAGCGGATCATGACAAAAACAGCACTATTAATAATGTTTATCAACACAAAACATATTTCAAACAAGCACCAACTGCATCAATCTGGTGCTAATGTATTTGATGTCTAATATGTATTACATATGAATATCAGTTTGTAATTTAGTCTTAGTTATTCACTTTTTATGCATCTTAGAGATATTGTAATAAAACAGGGTTTGTCCTACCTGCTCTGCGTGCAGGTTTTTACATGATGGTTAGCACTGGGAGACGCTTCCTTCCCACTGGTGGCGCAGCAACACTTATGTCGCCTCTTCGCCAGGGAACGGCTAAATCAGAGTGTGTCCATTTCTGGTACCACATGGCAGGAGAGAATCCCGGTGAGTCCCCAGCTGGCTTGAACACGACCAAAAATGTCCAGAACTTTGTTCATAAGCAATACAAGTGTGCACTGGTTGTTTACAGGTGCTCTGTCAGTGTACATGAAGCCAGTGAGCGGTGAGAGGGTGAAGATCTTCACGGATAGTCTGAACCAGGGAGATGTGTGGCACCATGGCAATGGAAACATCTCACCTAATCTTGTGGACTGGCAGGTATAGTGCGGAGAATTTACCCTATTTTTCGGACTGTAGGGCACACCTGTTTATAAGGCGCACTGCCAATGAGCGCGTCTAGTCAGGTCTATTTTCATATAAAAGGTATAAGGTGCATTGAAGGGGTCATAGTTTTCTAAATACTTCCTTGCGGTCTACATAACATGTAATGGTGTTTCTTTAGTCAAAATGTTGGATAGATGATGTTTTACACATCATCTTCAAGTCGGATGCGCTGTTTTGTGGGTGGGTCTTATTTACGTGGCTCACTTTCAACAGCATCTTCTCCCCGTCATTTTTGTTGTAGCGGTGTAGCGTGCAAGGACGAGAGTGGAAGAAGTGTCAAAAGATTGTGCTAACTGTTTTAATGACATTCAGGCTTTACTTTAATCAATAACGAAGCAGCATCTCCTCATCCGTGGCTCACTAGTGCAACAACAACAACACCCGAAATGTCCCCCGTGAAAAAATGTTCGACCAGAACTCTATAATAACTAAAGTTCCTTGGGTGAATAATGTCAACTCACTACACCGGTATGTTTTAGCACTTTTTATGGTGAGTTTACTGACAGACATAAGTAAGAACTTCACACTACTTTATATTAGAAATGGCAACAGTGGAGGATGAATGTCCCATAACAAGAAGAGAAGCTTATTGTCTACGAACTACAAAGGCAGATGCGTGCAAATTTTCAGGACTTATGCAGATCCAAAATACAGATCAGCAGGTACCAAAAGGTAAAAAAAGTTGCTTTTGCATGATATTGCGAAACAAAACACTAGATAATATGTCTTACCTTATACACACACCATGATAATACTCCTATGTTGAAGCACAATACAATCCATCAAGTGGTGTGGCTTCATAGCTTACCAAAGTCCTACTAAAAACATTTTGACAGATTTTTGAGCGCCGTGTTTAATGTTCTATTTTCTCAATGGAAAAAATAAAGGTTTGGTGTTGTTTACTGCCATCATATTGCAGTCTACACATATCTCTTATGTACGACCGCTATCTACTGGTCACAGTCATCATTACACCATGTACCAAATAAAATTGCTTCGAGGTCAGTAAGCACAACCGGGATCATGTCGTGCATAAGGCGCACCAGGTTAAAAGGCGCACTGTCGAATTTTGAGCAAATGAAAGGATTTTAAGTGCACCTTATAGTCCGAAAAATACGGTACATTACACATTCACATAAATATATGTCTTTATATTCTCTCTAATTTGCTGTAAATTGCACGTTAATGTAAATGTGAGTTTGTCATATGTTATTTGGCACATAAATGAGTGGTTTCAAAACGTGTTAAAAAGTCTTTTAATGTAGCTGCTGACACATAGCGGTCATTTTTTTCCTCAAAACTGTTGTTAATCTACTTGCTAATTGATTGGTAATTGTTGTAACATCATTGATTCCATTTTTGATCACCGTTATTAAAACAAAACACAGAATGGCGATTTAATGATATCAATTAAATTTAAAAATAATTGTATTTTTATTACAATCAATAATTTAAGCAAAATAAATCCAATAGTGCAAAATAAGTAAACACAAGCATAAAGTACTTATTGACTCTGATTTAAAGTCCTAAAGTCCTGTGAACAATAACAAAAATATCAATCTAATCACTGTAGTATCAACCATAAAATGAATTACACATTGTATTGTTACTGTCAATATTTGAATAATAAAAAATATCAATCCACTTGCTGTAGTATCGACCATATACTGATACTAAACATGGTATCGTTACTGTCGATATTTGTAATAATCCACCCACTCCTGCTTACAATCAAGAGCTCTAGCTTAGCGGTTAGCATAGCTTTTTGTATTAAGTGATAATAAAGAATATCGATTTGATCATTTTTGTATCTAGATACTATACTCGTGTATGTTTATTTTCTAGGGCACTAACATATTGGCCTTTTGTTCTCCAGCTGCAGTTTGAGGTGATTGGAAGAGGAGGCGAAGACACTCATGTCGCCATTGATGATATTTTCCTTTCTGCTCATCCATGTGAAAATAAAGGTTTGTTGGTTTATCAAAGTATATCATTTATAATCCATTACAAGTCAAACAGGTTGACTCGATTCCAGTTTGAATGGAAACATTGAAAATACATCATAGATGTTAGGCTACAGACCACAATGTCCTCTACCTTGGTTCTGTTCCATGTTTTAGGTTCCAAGTGCAGTCTGGAAAGAGGACTGTGTGGCTGGAGTAACACTCAGAACAGCAAACGGGACAAACTGGATTGGGAACTGACGAGTCAAGAAGCAGAAAGTCACTACACTACCCCACTAGGAGATCATACCCTTGGAACCGAGAAAGGTGAACTACGGAGCAAAACTACCGTATTTCCTTGAATTGCCGCCGGGGCGCTAATTAATTTAAAACCTCTTCTCGCTCCTGCGCTTACCAAAGGCATGCGGTAAAAGTAAGCATGCGCTAATTATTTCAAAACCTCTTCTCACTCCGGCACTTGCCAAAGGCATGCAGTAAAAATTTGAGTGAGACGTAAGGATATCATCATGAAAGTCACATTTAATAAAAAAAACTTTATTATGGTCCTACCTTTACTTGTAAATGAAATCCATGCCAGCTTCTTCTGATCAAAAGCATCGATAACTTGTTTATAGAAGTCTTCCTTATCTTTCTTCAGTTTTGAAAGTCTCTCTGTCTCGATGGAGATCTTCCTTTATTACCTCCTGCTTCGATTGAAACTGCAATCAGACCGCTGCTATCAGTTAGCTTGGCTGACGACAGAATTATCCTCGGACAACTCCCCCTCCCGTTCTGCTCCGTGGGTGATCTCTTTATCCCACCGCTGCCAACATGAAGTGTTATTGTATAAATGATACACTGGGTATTTAGGATTGGAACATGGTTTATTTCAGCCCGGTTGTTTACATAGCCAGCAAAGGTCCGTCGTGCACCCCGCCGCGTCATACTTTATCCGTCCCAGCACAATCACGTCACTCATTTCACTTCTTCTGCAGCCGAATAGTCGCAAGAAAAATCACTAGCACCCTCTACTACCAGGAGGCGGGAATCATTTAATGACTCATATTTGACAGACGCAACTACGGTATTGTGACGGTCTCAAGCCGTCGTCTTGCGGGTTCCCAGGACCACCAAGGAAGGACATGGCTTGAGCAGTTTGACTTTGTCTATTTTTCAATAAAACCTCAGTCCAGGTCGCTCTTTCGCTCCTCCTCTCCGCTCGCTCAGCGTCTCCTCGCCGCCATCTTGGGCAGGGCTCCCGCGTTCCCTGCCTGTCTGTCGGACCGTCGGCTCCACAGGTACATTAATAAAACATAGCTGCTTACTGTTCTTTTTAGCATACCGGTATTCAAAAGGGTGGACATTAAATCATACTGAATAGCTCTTAATCTTCTTCCCTTTATGCGGTTTCAAATGATTGAAATTAGCCTCTTCCATTTTGAAAATGATGACAGGGGAAGTGTCACTCGTGACATCACTAAGAATGCGCTAATTATTTTGCGAAGCGAGTTTGACCCGGCAGTAATTCAAGGCAGGCGCATACTAAATGCCCGGCGGCAATTCAAGGAAATACGGTAATCAAACCTAAGTTCAATCAAGGTTTTTAATTTTGTCTATATAGCACAATTTTAAAACTGCCACTTTTGCCTCTAAAGTCCTGTATAGTTTAAAAACAGATACGTAAAAGGTAAAAATAAATAAATACAAGTACGGATCATTCTATAAAACACAAACAATTTATAAAATGGTATAAACTAACACACAACAAAATAATCACCATGAATGAAAAAAGGAATATCCATAGAAACATAAAATAAAATAAAAATACAATAAAAAAACATATATATGTATATATATTTGCTGCAGCAATACTATGTTTTCAGCTAATTTTGGGGATATATCAACATATTTTTTCTAGTCAAATAGGTTACCTGATAATGCCATCCATCCATTTTCTACCGCTTATTCCCTTTTGGGGTCGCGGGGGGCGCTGGCGCCTATCTCAGCCCGATTGTAGCTGAGATAGGCGCCAGCGCCCCCCGCGACCCCAAAAGGGAATAAGCGGTAGAAAATGGATGGATGGCATTATCACCAGACCTATGTAAGCGTCAATATATACCTTGATGGTGCAGAAAAAAGACCATCTATTTTTTTAACCGATTTCCGAACTCTAAATGGGTGAATTTTGGCGAATTAAACGCCTTTCTGCTTATCGCCCTGGAAGCGATGACGTCAGAATGTGACGTCGCCGAGGTAACACACCCGCCCTTTTCATTTTCAACACATTACAAACACCGGGTCTCAGCTCTTTTATTTTCCGTTTTTTTGACTATTTTTTGGAACCTTGGAGACATCATGCCTCGTCGGTGTGTTGTCGGAGGGTGTAACAACACTAACAGGGAGGGATTCAAGTTGCACCACTGGCCCGAAGATGCCAAAGTGTCTGCCGCCAGACCCCCATTGAATGTGCTGGAGTTTCTCCACATTTTACCGGCGATGCTAAGGCAGACATGGCACAGAGATGTATGGATAACCTGCAAATGCATTTGCAACGATAGTCAACGAAATCACAAAGGTGAGTTTTGTTGATGTTGACTGCCAGCTTATCGATGCTAACATGCTATGCTAATCGATGCTAACATGCTATTTACCGGCGGTGCTAAAGCAGACATGGTACAGAGATGTATGGATAACCTGTAGATGCATTTGCAACTATATTACGTTTCCTTCCACCCACATTTAATGCGAAAAAAACACTTACCAATCGACGGATTTAAGTTGCTCCAGTGTCAAAAGATGCGAAAGTCCTGATCGTTTGGTCCGCACATTTTACCGGCGATGCTAACGCAGCTATTCGGCCATGCTATGGCTATGAATAGCGTCAATAGCTATTCGCTCAATAGCTTCAGTTTCTTCTTCAATATTTTCATACTCCAACCATCTGTTTCAATACATGCGTAATCTGTTGAATCGCTTAAGTCGCTGAAATCCGAGTTTGAATCCGAGCTAGTGTCGCTATATCTTGCTGTGGTATTCCCATTGTTTGTTTACATTGGCAGCACTGTGTGACGTCACAGGGAAATGGCCAGCGTCTTCGCAGAGAGCGAAAATAAGGCACTTTAAAGCTTTATTTAGGGATATTCCGAGACCGGTAAAATTTTGAAAAAAACTTCAAAAAATACAACAAGCCACTGGGAACTGATTTTTGTTGTTTTTAACCCTTTTGAAATTGTGATAATGTTCCCCTTTAAACTTTAATGTGCACAAACACTGACAGTAAAAGCAAAGTTGAAACCATAACTAAAGTTGATAGGGGAAACATAGAGGTATCAGTATCAAGGCAAACAACTTGTTTGAATCCACCAGTCAACATAACATGTTAGATTCTTGCTGTTATAAGATTACTCCAATTTGAAGCTTTACATAAAGTTTGCATGCATGTAAGCACAATTAAATAAAATGTATAATGCATGAGCCACAAACAGGACTATTTATTGAATTACGAAGATGGATGCCATCACTTACTCTTAATGCGATAAGTCGAAATAGGTTCATTACCCACGATGCATTTCTGTGAAAGTATAGCTACTTTGCTCCATCCATCCATCCATTTTCTACCACTTATTCCCTTTTGGGGTCACGGGGGGCGCTGGCGCCTATCTCAGCTACAATCGGGCGGAAGGCGGGGTACACCCTGGACAAGTCGCCACCTCATCGCAGGGCCAACACAGATAGACAGACAACATTCACACTCACATTCACACACTAGGGCCAATTTAGTGTTGCCAATCAACCTATCCCCAGGTGCATGTCTTTGGAAGTGGGAGGAAGCCGGAGTACCCGGAGGGAACCCACACATTCACGGGGAGAACATGCAAACTCACACAGAAAGATCCCGAGCCTGGATTTGAACCCAGGACTGCAGGAACTTCGTATTGTGAGGCAGACGCACTAACCCCTCTTCCACCGTGAAGCCCTATTTTGCTCATTTCAGACTAAATAAATGTTGTTGTTATTTACCACGACAAATTTGTGAGAAAGGTAACATGAGTACCAATTGTATTGTCCTATATTGTGGAAAATCTTAATTACTGTAAAAACTGGTCATTTTTAGGATTAAAAAAATACCAAGTTTTATTGTGCTAATCAGAACGAATGTTTTAATTGTGGGTTCCAGGTTCGATCCCCGCTTCTGCCATCCTAGTCACTGCCGTTGTGTCCTTGGGCAAGACACTTTACCCACTATGCTCCCAGTGCCACCCACACTGCTTTAAATGTAACTTAAATATTGGGTTTCACTATGCAAAAGTGCTTTGAATCTTTTGAGAAAAGCGCTATATAAATATAATTCACGTCACTTCAATGGTTGAAATTAGTTGAAAAATGTGGTAGTAGTCGAAAGAGAAAAAGGGCAAAAGAACATGAAAATTATGATTTACAGTAGAACCGGAAATATCGGGGAGTGTTTTTTGAATGAGTCCACATGTCCTGAAAGCGCTGAACTTTTTGACGCTCGAAACAGGATCAATCTGATGAATGGTTTGGGAGTAATAGTCGGACAAAAAAAGCCACAGAAGAATACTAGATTAATTGTGGTGTAGAATAACATAGTGTGAATGCCAAAACGCAATAACACATCACTTACTGTACAAAGTCTGCTGTCTTTAGGATGCAGACTGATAGAATCTGGTTATTCTCCTGTTTCCATGCAGAATGACTCATAAGCTTTGCAAAGAAAAGACGGGTGGGACCAAGCGGCTTTTCGTTTCCTTCTCGCCATTTCTGGTTTTAAATTGGCTGTCAAAGTGTACCAACTTGTTGGATTACATCCTCGTCCTTCTACTTTTCAGACGAGATGCATGATTTATGATCTACTAAAAACTTCCAAGGAACGAGGAAGCAGCTCACCACTCAATGATGTAACCATAGGGACAGACAGCGCTTAAAATAACAATATCATTAATACCTGGTTAATATTTAAGTCCCAAAATGTAAATGGAGTATCGCTGGCACTTTTTGGATGTTTTTTTTTATTAGTTTTAATGGGCTGAATAGAAGACTTCCCGAAGGCAGGGGTGTCTAAAGTGCGGCCCGGGGTCCATTTGCGGCCCGCAGGCATATTTTTAACGGACCCACGGCATGATGTTTCCACCCCCATGCTTCACAGTAGGTATGGTGCTCTTGGGGGACCACTCAGTATTCTTCTTCCTCCAAACACGACGAGTTGAGTTTATAGGGCGGTATAGCTCGGTTGGTAGAGTGGCCGTGCCAGCAACTTGAGGGTTCCAGGTTCGATTCCCGCTGCCGTTGTGTCCTTGGCCAGACACTTTACCCACCTGCTCCCAGTGCCACCCACACTGGTTTAAATGTAACTTAGATATTGGGTTTCACTATGTAAAGCGCTTTGAGTCACTAGAGAAAAGCACTATATAAATATAATTCACTTCACTTTATACCAAAAAGTTCTATTTTGGTTTCATCTGACCACATGACATTCTCCCAATCCTCTGCTGTATCATCCATGTATCCATTTTGGTATAAACTCAACTCGTCGTGTTTGGAGGAAGAAGAATACTGAGTTGCATCCCAAGAACACCACACCTACTGTGAAGCATGGGGGTGGAAACATCATGCTTCGGGGCTGTTTTTCTGCTAAGGGGACAGGACGATTGATCCGTGTTAAGAAAAGAATGAATGGGGCCATGTATCGTGAGATTTTGAGCCAAAACCTCCTTCCATCAGTGAGAGCTTTGAATGGTTGACCAAATACTTATTTTCCACCATAATTTACAAATAAATTCTTTAAAATTCCTACAATGTGAATTTCTGGATTTTTTTTTCACGTTCTGTCTCTGAGTGAAGTGTACCTATGATGAAAATTACAGACCTTTGTCATCATTTTAAGTGGGAGAACTTGCACAATCGGTGGCTGACTAAATACTTTTTTGCCCCACTGTATATTTGCAAAGCCATTTTC
Source organism: Nerophis ophidion (assembly GCF_033978795.1). NCBI lineage: Eukaryota > Metazoa > Chordata > Actinopteri > Syngnathiformes > Syngnathidae > Nerophis > Nerophis ophidion. The sequence continues at coordinate 44,763,451 of NC_084627.1, read as the reverse complement.
AAGAAGGATCTTTAAAGAGAAACTACATCTTGTGAGACCATGTCGGCTATTAAATGGGGAAATGCCCGCCATTTCCACTTGAATCAGCCGATTACGAGCGGTACCACTGGCTTATACGGCGTCAAATGGGTGCTACATATTGTGAGTTTAATTAATTTTTTTACGTTTAATATGTTTTTTGCTATTTTTATTTTGATAGTACCACATAGGATGTGTTTTAATCACTGATGCGGGTTTATTGATTTTTAAATGTGCCAGATAATAACCTTTTTTTTTACACTGTTAAGGTGATTCAATGCACAGTAGTGCGTAAATGTGTTCCTGTATAGCAGGGGTACCCATTACGTCGATCGCGAGCTACCAGTCGACCGCGGGGGGTGTGTCATTTGATCTCCAGCCAGGCTTTTTAAAAAAAATAGACCTAAAAATTAGTGATCATCAATCTTCACCAAGACATCACTTAAATGACATTCGCGGTACCGGAGGGTCTTGTGAGATGACGCTGGCTGCTGCAAGATCATTATTATGAAAAATGACCGAGAGGAAGGCGAGAAACACTTTTTATTTCAACAGACTCTCGCGCCGTACCTTCCGTCAAAACTCTAAAGGCCGACTGCACATTTCCTATCTTCACAATAAAAGCCCTGCTTCATGCTGCCTGCACTAACTAAATACAGAGTCTCGGAAAACTGGCGTGCACAAGCGATCCCTCAGAAAGCTGGCGTGCACATATAAATAAATGGGTTGTACTTGTATAGCGCTTTTCTACCTTCAAGGTACTCAAAGCGCTTTGACACTACTTCCACATTCAGACACACATTCACACACTGATGGAGGGAGCTGCCATGCAAGGCGCCAACCAGCACCCATCAGGAGCAAGGGTGAAGTGTCTTGCTCAGGACACAACGGACGTGACGAGGTTGGTACTAGGTGGGATTTGAACCAGTGACCCTCGGGTTGCGCACGGCCACTCTCCCACTGCGCCACACTTGTGCACGCCAGCTTTCCGAGACTCTTATTTTGTTAGCGCAGGCAGCATGAAGCAGGGCTTTTATTGTGAAGATAGGAAATGTGCAGTCGGCCTTTAGAGTTTTGACGGAAGGGATGGCGCGAAAGTCTGTTGAAATAAAAAGTGTTTCTCGCCTTCCTCTCTGTCATTTTTTCATAATAATGAACTGGCAGCAGCCAGCGTCATCTCACAAGACCCTCGGGTGCCGTGAATGTCAATCAAGCAAGCTACGGAATTTGCCGGCAATGTTTTTCTTGTAAAGTGTATGGAAGCTGGATGAATTAGATGCCAAAAACCAACCACTTTCATGTGGTATTGTACAGAAAGGACAACTTTTTTTGTCCTCCATTTGAAAATGTGGGCGTTATCATCATTACTGTCTGATTCCAATCAATGCAAGTCATCAGAATCAGGTAATACACCAACTTATATTCTTGTCTTTGTGAAAGAAAGACATCCAAATGTGTTACACATGCTTGTATTATCATTAAACACATTTAACTTGTTTACAAAAATGTGTCTTTCATAAATAAATAAATATAAATGATATATATAAATGAGGTAGATCCCCTCGAGTTGGTCAATTGAAAAGTAGCTTGCCTGCAGAAAAAGTGTGGGCACCCCTGCTGTATAATATTTCTCCAGCAATGGTCATGTGGTGAGATAAATTATGGTATTTTGAGAGGTAATCATTGAAGTAGGACATCACTGAAGGCGTAGGTGGGAAACGCACGACCCGCCTCTGCTCAGCATTGGTTATAAGAGGTTTCATCTTCTCATGAAACCAAAAAATGTATATTTATTTACAGTTTTGGTTCCACAATAACTATCTTCCACTCCCCTTTTCCCAGGTCACTTCCTGTTCCTGTCAAGTAGCAACCGGACAGCAGTCTATCAGAATGCTCAGCTGCTCAGCCCCGCACCTGCCCCCGACTAAAGGCACTTGCCTGAAATTCTGGGCCTACAAACCGTACTCATGTAAGGATTTTCAGGACGACGCCTAATAATTAATCAACAGTACGTCGCCATTGTGAGGCTTCAAATAGTTAGTGTTTTCAGAGGATAGAGATAGTGTCACAGAAAGGCCAATGTCATCTGGAGTGGACATTTATTTTTGGTCTTTGTCAGGGTTACAATTATTGGAAAAAAAAAACACTGACGTCTGCGCAACAAAAAAACACCTTTTGGGCCCTTCTTTGTGGGGGAATAGCAAAAATACATCACTTACTGTACAAAGTCTGCTGTGACTACGATGCCAACTGAGAAAAATCAGGCAAAACCACCTGTCAGGACCTTCCTTGTGAGAGAATAGCAAAAACACATCACCTACTGTACAAAATCTGCTGTCACTAGGATGCCGACTGAGAAAAATTAGGCAAAACCACCTCTCGGGCCCTTCCTTGTGAGGGAATAGCAAAAACACATCACTTACTGTACAAAGTCTTCTGTGACTACGATGCCGACTGAGAAAAATCAGGCAAAACCACCTTTCAGGGCCTTCCTTGTGAGAGAATAGCAAAAACACATCACCTACTGTACAAAGTCTGCTGTCACTAGGATGCTGACTGAGAAAAATTACGTAAAGCCACCTGCCGGGCCCTTCCTTGTGAGGAAATAGAAAAAATGCATCACTTACTGTACAAAGTCTGCTGTCACTAGGATACCGACTGAGAAAAATTGGGCAAAACCACCTGTCGGGCCCTTCGTTGTGAGAGAATAGCAAAAACACATCACTTACTGTACAAAGTCTGCTGTCACTAGGATGCCGACTGAGAAAAATTAGGCAAAACCACCTGTCAGGCCTTTCCCTGTGTGGGAATAGCAAAAACACATCACTTACTGTACAAAGTCTACTGTCACTAGGATGCCGACTGATTAAAAAATAGGCTATTTTCTCACCTTTGTGAGAAAATAGCAAAAAGTAGTGAAACAGTAAATGATAGAGGTAGGGCTTTTTTGTTTTGTCGTGTCCTGATTTATTAAATGAATCGTTGTACTTCTTCTTGCAGCCGACAGCCAGCTGAAGGTCTGGACATTGTCCAAAGGTCTTCTCAAGGAGCTGCTGGAGGTGAAAGAGCTTGGAGGGCCGTGGGGACGTGTGGACATTAACATCATTTCCACGGACGAGTACCAAGTGAGATCCTCACCGGCAACACAGACAACAAACACATGACACCGAATATTAAAGATGCTGCTTTTTGTCGCCAGATTGTCTTGGAGGGAATCAAAGGTGTTTCCGCGGTCCTGGCTCTGGATGACATTGAGTACACCGTCGGGATCGACTGTGCCAAAAAAGTCACTGACGTCCAGACAAGTAAGGGAGGGCAAATATTTAGCATGTTTCAAAGCACGAAAAGCAACATTGCATGTGATTTTTTTGTAGCGAAGGAAAATGGGATTGTGCCAAAAGTGGCCTTTTATTGTGGGCAGCCACACCTGTGCAATAGTCCTGCATCTTGATTTGTCACACCCATGAGGTGCACTGCAATAAGTCAGTGTTCAAAAACAAGAAAGATAAATACAAAAATGAGGGGTATTTTACTTGAACTAAGCAGGGGTGTCCCGGGAGCCATTTGCGGCCCGCCACACATTCTGCAAAGATTGCAAAATTGATAGTATTGCAAAAATTAAAAAAAACATTAAAAAAAAAGTGGAATGAGGTGAAATCTAATGTCAAAAAGTGGCAATGTTGACTCAAAGCTGCCATGCAGGGAATTTTTGTTTTCCTTTTGTCTTTCTTTTCTTTTTTTTCCATTGCTCCAAAAAAAAAAAAGACAAAAAAAATCTGTTATAATGAATTATTACTTCAAAATTATCACTTTAAAATGTTTTTTGTGGAAAAAATATTGCATATGTTGTGTGGTTGCCATATAAAAATATCAAAGTTTTGACAAAAGTGCATAAAACAAACAAAATAATAGTTCAAACTTAAAATTGACAGATATATCGGAAGTTGATCTTGAAATTGAAGTGTTAAAAGTCATTAAAAAAAAGAATAAAAATGCATCACTTTATGAATGGGGAACCTTTCGGATCTCAAATATATTTAGAAGATTTTATGTAATTTTTCACTGTGATTACTCAAAAATATTAAATAATTAAACTCAATGGTGTCCTGCATTATTGGGCCTACCGAGGATGTCGTAGTGGTTTGTGCAGCCCTTTGAGACACTAGTGATTTAGGGCTATATAAGTAAACATTGATTGATTGATTGATTGATCTTTGAGGGCTTTAATTACTAAATAAAAGAACTCTCCTGAATGAATCAATAAAGTACTATCTATCTATCTATCTATCTATCTATCTATCTATCTATCTTGATTGATTGATTGATACTTTTATTAGTAGATTGCACAGTTCAGTACATCCATCCATCCATCATCTTCCGCTTATCCGAGGTCGGGTCGCGGGGGCAACAGCCTAAGCAGGGAAAGCCAGACTTCCCTCTCCCCAGCCACTTCGTCTAGCTCTTCCCGGGGGATCCCAAGGCGTTCCCAGGCCAGCCGGGAGACATAGTCTTCCCAACGTGTCCTGGGTCTTCCCCGTGGCCTCCTACCGTTTGGACGTGCCCTAAACACCTCTCTCGGGAGGCGTTCGGGTGGCATCCTGACCAGATGCCCGAACCACCTCATCTGGCTCCTCTCGATGTGAAGGAGCAGCGGCTTTACTTTGATTTCCTCCCGGATGGCAGAGCTTCTCACCCTATCTCTAAGGGAGAGCCCCGCCACACGGCGGAGGAAACTCATTTCGGCCGCTTGTACCCGTGATCTTATCCTTTCGGTCATGACCCAAAGCTTATGACCATAGGTGAGGATGGGAACGTAGATCGACCGGTAAATTGAGAGCTTTGCCTTCCGGCTCAGCTCCTTCTTCACCACAACGGATCGGTACAATGTCCGCATTACTGAAGACGCCGCACCGTACAATTGACCACTAAATGGTAACACCCGAATAAGATTTTCAACTTGTTTAAGTCGGGGTCCACGTTAATCAATTCATGGTAAAATCTATCCATCTAAACACTGCATATTTCAGTTTTACTATAAAAAAGAAAGTTGTCTTTGACAGAAAAGACATAAAACCTTATTATGTTTTAATTTATATCAACCTCAAGTTGATATAGAGATTTACTGTAAGCATTAAATGGAAAATATAATAATAATTTCACTTATTTTTAACATTTTAGTGACTGAGGCCCTCTATGCTCCCCAGGAGCCCTAAGGATTAAAAAAAAAAAAAATCCATATATTTTGTTATGGTTTCAAAATGAAAAATATCAAACTGGCCCCCGCGTGCTTAAATTTTTCCGGGTGCGGCCCTCTGTGGGAAAAGTTTGGACACCCCTGAACTAAGCAAAATTATCTGCCAATAGAACAAGAAAATTTGACTCGTCAAGACTTTCCAAAACAAGTAAAATTAGCTAACCTCAATGAACCCAAAAATACCTTAAAATAAGTATATTCTCACTAATAACTGTACTACTATATGAGTACATATTTTCTATTGTTTCATTGAAAATAAAACAGCAAAGTCCATTTGGCTGTCATCTGTTTTAATTATGAGATAGACAGTTTTACTCAATATAGGTCATACAATATCAGCCACAAGCTGTAATATTTTACTGAGATTATTTAGGACCAAAACCCTTAAAACAAGTAAATTATTCTAACATAAAATTTGCTTAGTGAGAAGAATTATCTTATTAGAGAGAAATTAAGCAAATACCAGCCTTATTTGAGAGATTTCATCTTACTTAGATTTCAGTATTTGCATTGTGGGGTGGATTATCTTGGCAAAGAAGAAATGCTCACTAACACAGATTTAGACAGATTTGTGAACAATATTTGAGAGGAATAGGTCTTTTCTATACCATATTCTCCGGACCATAGGGCGCGCATCAAACTCTAAGGCGCACTGCCGATGAGCAGGTCTACTCAGGTCTATTTTCATACAAAAGGTTTTATTATTTTTTTGTAAATGTAAAATACTTTCTTGTGGTCTACATAACATGTAATGGTGGTTCTTTGGTCAAAATGTTGCATGGATGATGTTTTACACATCATCTTCAAGTATCTTTCTGACAGTCGCTTCAGGTCATGTGGGCGGGTCTTATTTACGTTGCTCACCTTCGACAGCGTCTTCTCTTTTTTGTAGCGGTGTAGCGTGCAAGGACGGGAGTGGAAGAAATGTGAAAAGATGGCGCTAACTGTTTTAATGACATTCAGACTTTACTTCAATCAATAATGGAGCAGCATCTCCTCATCCGTGGCTCACTAGTGCAGCAACAACGCCGGAAATGTGTCCCGTGAAAAACCGTCCGACTGGAACCCTCTAATAACTAAAGTTCCTCGGGTGAATAATGTATACTCACTACACCGGTTTGTTTTAGCGCTTTCATGGCGAGTTCGCTGACAAATATAAGTAAGAACTTTACACTACTTTATATTAGAAATGGCAACAGTGGAGGATGAATGTCACATAACAAGAAGATAGAGAAAAAGAAGAAGCTGATTGTCTACGAACTAGAAAGGCAGATGCGTCCAAATTTTCAGGACTTATGCAGAGCCCAAATACTGATCAGCAGGTACCAAGGGTAAAAAAAAATTTATTTTGCATAATATTGTGAAAAAAAACACCAGATAATGTGTCTTACCTTGTACGCACACCATAATAATACTCCTATGTTGAAGCACAGTACAATAGAATAGAATAGAAAGTACTTCCATCAAGTGGTGCGGCTTCACAGCTTACCAAAGTCCTACTAAAACATTTGTTTACATTTTTGAGTGTCGTGTGTAATGTTATATATTTTCAAAGGAACATATAAAATGTTGGTGTTGTTTACTGTAGTCATATTGCAGTCTACACGTATCTCTTATGTGTGACTGCCATCTACTGGTCACCCTTATCATTATACCATGTACCAAATAACACAGCTTCAAAGTCAGTAAGCACAACCAAAATTATTCCATACATTAGGCGCACCAGGTTATTAGGCGAGTTTTGATGAAATGAAAGGATTTTAAGTGCGCTTTATAGTCTGGAAAATACGGTAAATAGTATAAAGTTTAATGGAAAATGGCAGCAAAAAGAAAGGTTTTGTGTTCACATTTTTCTTCAGTATAGATTGAAATACTGTCTGGTACAGTGAAGGTCCTGCAAGAACTGGAATGTGTTAAGCTTCCAAAATGCGATGAACAATATCAAATGTGTTTTGTTTCCCCTGCAGCGCCGAGGAAGCCTGACAATGCAGGCGGGATCGCAGCCTCGGTCCTGGTGGTCCTGCTGTTGATTGGCACTCTGATAGGGCTCTTTATTTTCTACCTGAAAATTCAGAGGAGGGCCAGGCTTTTGACCAACCCGTCAGCTGTCGACGGTTTCAGTAACGACACCTACGAGCCCAGCGTCACAGTAAGTTCATGTCCCTATAATGTCCAAATCATTACATCTAAATGGGGTTGTCCCTATACCAATATTTTGGTACCGGTACCAAAAAAAATGGCCTTATTGGCTTTATTATAACAAAAAATCTTATAGTACATTAAACATATGTTTATTATTGCAAGTTTGTCCTTAAATAAAATAGTAAACAACTTGTCTTTTAGTAGTAATTAAACAAAAAAAGGCTCCTAATTAGTCTGCTGACGTATGCAGTAACATATTGTCATTTATACACCAAATATTTTGTACACATTATAAAGGACAAACTGTAAAAAATGATTATTAATTCAATTGTTCATTTACTGTTAATATCTGCTTATTTTCTGCTTTAAAATGTTCTATCTCCACTTCTTTTAAAATGTAATAATCACTTAATCTTCTCTTGTTTGGATGCCCTACATTAGTTTTGGATGATACCACACATTTGGGTATCAATCCGATACTAAGTAGTTACAGGATCATACATTCAAAGTCCTCAAATGTCCAGGAACATATATCCTAAGTTTATAAACAAAAGAAGATTTTGTGATGCTAAAAAAAAAAAAATGTAACCATATCAACTAGATACGCTCCTGTACTTGGTATCATTACAGTGGATGTCAGGTGTAGATCCGATACCAAGTAGTTACAGGATCATACATTGGTCATAATTTAAGTTAAAGTTAAAGTACTAATGATTGTCACACACACACTAGATGTGGTGAAATTTGTCCTCTTGACCCATCACCCTTGATCACCCCCTGGGAGGTGAGGTGAGGGGAGCAGTGAGCAGCAGCAGTGGCCACGCCCAGGAATAGTTTTTGGTGATCTAACCCCCAATTCCAACCCTTGATGCTGAGTGCCAAGCAGGGGCGTAATGGTTCCCATTTTTATAGTCTTTGGTATGACTCGGCCTGGATTCAAACCCACAACCTCCCGATGGGCCACTGAGTAATTTAATTTCAGGGACATATTTCCTAAGTTTATAAACATAATGTGAATTTAAAAAGAAAAAAGATTTTGTGATGCTGAAAAATATCGGTGTAATCGTAGTTGTATCGACTAAATACGCTCCTGTACTTGATATCATTACAGTGGATGTCAGGTGTAGCTCCACCCATGGCATTTGTTTACATTGTGACGCCGGTGAGCTATTGTATCCTCCTATGGTGTGGAGCGAAGCATGTTTAACTTTTCCTCGTCCTCCAGTGATAATGGTACTTGTAACAAACTTACTTTATTTGTCGCCATGGAGGCGAGGATTAGTGATTTAGAAGATGATAAAACACTGCCGATTGCAGATGGACATTTAAGTGTTACAACTTCACCTTTATCTTTAGTTTTTAAGCCAAAATGCGTCCGTTCTCCCTTTCCCGTTTACACACTGTGTCTGCTTTTAAGTACTCTGTGTGTGCGCGCTGCCGAACATGCTCCTCTTCTCGTAAAACCAGCAACGTCGTGGGGGACTGGTACTTTTTAGATTCGGTATAGTACCGAACCTGGTTCATCAGTATCGCGGTACTACACTAGTACTAGTATACCGTACAGCCCTACATCTAATCATCATCAGGATACTGACATGTTCTGATTCATGATGATGTCCACGTCAGGAGAACCACGTCAGAATCCCCCCTGCACAAAACCACCCGATGGCCGCCGGTTTCAACGACGTCTCTGTGAGTAAAGACTCTTGCTCTCAAATACTGTAAATCCACAAAGAACAATGATCGTAGTCAATGTCATGTGCTTCAACTACCTCAATTCAAGAGTGTTTGGAGATAAGAGCTTCCACTCGGCTAATTGTTACGCTTTCAGTTGCAAGTCAAACATTTAGTTACCCGAGTTAGTTGGTGTGCCAAATGTCATGATGAACACCGTAAGTTCTGACCAAAACATCTGGCTTTGGGATGGAAAAAAGTGGGTTTCAAAGGCAATACTGACAGGAAGAAGTTGATGATGTTCATTGAAATAAAAAAATAAATCGTCAAAAACATGAGAGAGCGTGTAACCAATTGAGCAATTCACTGCTAGTCTGCACAGTATTGGAGCAATAAAAAATCTCCTCACACACACACACTCTACTGAAACACTCATACACACGACTGAAATGTTTTCCTCTCACATACACTACTGAAACACTCTCATACACACTACTGAAACCCTCATTCACACTACTGAATGTCACGTTTGTAAATCTGATTTCATGTTTGATCATGTTTTGTTTTGTGTTCTGGACTCTTGTTCTGTTTTTTCCCTTCCTGGTTTGTGTTTGTTACCATGACAACTCATTGCTTTTCACCTTGCCCTCCTACTCACGCCCATGCCCTCAGTCCCGCACCTGCTCCTAATTATTCACAGCCACTATTTAAGTCAATTTCTTTCTGTCCATCAGTCTGGGAACATCAACTTTCATTACCCATGTCGTTCTAACTTTCATTGTTATCTACGACCTCGCTGCTCATTCTCCATGCCCACGATCACCTGCCACGCACCTTGCTATTCTTGCCTCCCGTTTTTGTTGTCACAGTAAGTGTTTTGTTTTAGTTGTTTATAGTCATGCCATCGTGCTGTTTCTGTTCTTAGTTCATTCATGCCAATCGAGCAAGTGTTTTTGTTTCCTGTTTATATTTTGTAGCCAAGTTTTATACCTCCTTGTGTGCGCCCTTAGTTTGTTTATTTTTGTATTTAGAATTCCAAATAAAACATCATGTACCTGAATTCACGCCTGGCTCGTCCTGTAATCCCGCTGCGTCGAAGGAGCACACACAATCCATGTCCAAGCTTGACACTGAAACACTTTCATACATAACTACTGAAACGTTTTCCTCTCAAACACACGACTGGAATGTTTTCCTCTCACACATACTACTGAAACACTCTCATACACACTACTGAAACCCTCATTTACACTACTGAAATGTTTTCCTCTCAAACATACTACTGAAACACTCTCATACACACTACTGAATTGTTTTCCGCTCACTCATACTACTGATGTACGATCAATAGACGTGGAACATGATAGTATCATGCTTATATATCTATACATTACTACCTTCTTTTTATATATATATATATATATATATATATATATATATACATACATACGTATATATATATATACATACATACATACATACGTACATATATATACATACGTATATATATACATACATACATAAGTACATATATATACATACGTACATATATACATACATACATACATATATATACATACGGGTGTGGTTATTGGCTCATGTGTTACCTAGGAGGTGTTTCCGTCTATGGCGGAAACATACTCATCCGCGACAGTACACCAATTCAACATTTGACGTTACTATGGGGAGTTTTGACGGAGCAGAAACGTGTGAACTCGTTGGGAATTTCCTCCTCTCCCAGCTTGCTAGCCTCAACCTGAACCTTGGTATTTACCGTGATGACGGACTGGCAGTGTGCCGCGCCTCGCCAAGGAGCAGCGAGAATTCCAAGAAGCGCATATGCCAAATCTTCAAAGAGAACGGCCTACGGATCACGATTGAAGCCAAAAAGCAAACCGTCAACTTCCTCGACGTCACTTTCAACCTGAGAAATAACAGCTACCAACCATTCACGAAACCCAACACAACACTCCAATACGTGCACCATGACAGCAACCACCCACCAACCACCACAAAAAGAATACCTAACGGAATTAATAAAAGGCTATCGATGCTGTCGTCTAGCAAAGCTGAATTCGACCAAACAACCCCCCCGTACCAAAAAGCACTTGATGAAAGCAGCTACAACTTCACCCTCACCTATGAACCCACGCCAGGAAACCAACCAAAAAAGAGCATTAAACGAAACAACATCATCTGGTACAACCCCCCATTCAGCAAAAACGTCTCAACCAATATCGGCCACAAGTTCCTCACTCTGATCGACAAACACTTCCCCAAAGGCAACACCCTAAGAAAAATATTCAACAAGAACAACATTAAATTGAGCTACAGCTGTATGAATAACATACAACAAATCATTTCAAACCACAACAACGCAATTGCAAAAGGACTGCCTACCCCCAGACTAAACGACTCTGAAACCAATAAGGAATGTAACTGTCACAAGAAACCTGATTGCCCTCTCAACGGGGGGTGCTTACAAACATCAGTCGTTTACCAAGCAAAGGTAACACGCAAGGACATTAGCACATCCGACACGTACGTAGGATTAACCGAAGGAGCGTTTAAAACCAGATGGAATAATCCCAAGGCCTCCTTTAGAAACCAAACATTGCGGAATTCTACAGAACTCAGCAAGCACATTTGGAACCTCAAAGACAATAATGTTGAATATTCAATAACATGGCAAATTCTTGCATCCAGCACACCTTACAACAGTAGTAATAAAAGATGCAACCTATGCTTAAAAGAGAAACTGTTTATTATATATCATCCAGATCTATCATCCCTCAACAAGCGCAGTGAAATCATTTCAACATGCCGCCACAGACGGAAACACCTCCTAGGTAACACATGAGCCAATCACCACGCCCCTACGCCTGCCTGTACCCACCCACTCTGTGCCCTATATAAACCATTGTATGTGGTGAATGCTTCCATTAAAATCTCCTGATGATTGAGTAAACCCCTCATGAAACAGTTCTGTAGAGATGAAGTAGTCTTGTGATTTTTCCCACACCTACATATATATATATATATATATATATATATATATATATATATATATATATATATATATATATATATATATATATATATATATATATATATATATATATATATATATATATTCACAGACAAATATAATACAGACCAAAAGTTTGGACACATCTTCTCATTCATTGGGTTTTCTTTATTTTCATGACTATTTACATTGTAGATTGTCACAAAGCTGTGAATGAACACATGTGGAGTTATGTACTTCACAAAAAAAGGTGAAATAAATGAAAACATGTTTTATATTTTGCTCTGTTTACTTTTTCGCACACTCTTGGCATTCTCTCGATGAGCTTCAAAAGGTAGTCACCTGAAATGGTTTTCACTTCCCAGGTGTCATAGTTTTGATGCCTTTGGTGACAATCTACACCAGGGGTCACCAACCTTTTTGAAACCAAGAGCTACTTCTTGGGTACTGATTAATGCGGAGGGCTACCAGTTTGATACACACTTAAATAAATTGCCAGAAATAGCCAATTTGCTCAATTTACCTTTAATAAATGAATCTATATATATATTTTTTAAAAAAGGGTATTTCTGTCTGTCATTCCGTCGTACATTTTTTTTTTCTTTTACGGAAGTTTTTTTGCAGAGAATAAATGATGAAAAAAAACACGGTTTAAAAGAGGAGAAAACACGAAAAAAATGAAAGTTTATCTTCAATTTTGACTCTTTAAAATTCAAAATTCAACTGAAAAAAATGAAGAGAAAAACTAGCTGATTCGAATCTTTTTGAAAAAATTAAAAAAAGAATTTATGGAACATCATTGGTAATTTTTCCTGATTAAGATTAATTTTAGAATTTTGATGACTTGTTTTAAATAGGTTAAAATCCAATCTGCACTTTGTTATAATATATAACAAAGATTGATTTGCCAGAATATTTTTTTTGAATTTTAATCAGAATAAGTTTGAAGAAATATTTCACAGATATTCTTCGTAAAAAAAACAGAAGCTAAAATGAAGAATTAAATCAAAATGTATTTATTATTCATTACAATAAAAATATAGAAATTACTTGAACATTGATTTTGTTTAAAAATCCTAAAATCATTTTTAAGTTTGTATTTTTTTCTCTAAAATTGTCTTTTGGAAAGTTATAAGGAGCTAAGGAAAAAAAGGAATGAATTTATTTAAACAAGTGAAGACCAAGTCTTTAAAATATTTTCTTGGATTTTCAAATTCTATTTAAGTTTTGTCCCTCTTAGAATTAAAAATGTCGAGCAAAGCGAGACCAGCTTGCTAGTAAATAAATACAATTAAAAAAATAGAGGCAGCTCACTGGTAAGTGTTGCTATTTGAGCTATTTTTAAACCAGGCCAGCGGGCGACTCGTCTGGTCCTTACGGGCTACCTGGTGCCCGTGGGCACCGTGTTGGTGACCCCTGATCTACACTGTAAATAGTCATGGAAAATAAAGAAAACACATTGAATGAAGAGAAGGTGTGTCCTGAAGATCGATTTCTTGTTTTGTTTTTTGTTTTTTATTTTCTTTTCTCTATTGGACATGTACAAAGTGAATGTGGAAAAGCTTTTAGCTTCAGGCTTTACCTTTTTGGTCAGGAAATGCCAACCGATACTTTTATTTACAAGTATTTATCTGTAGTGTACTGTTTACGTCAGGGGTCGGCAACCCGCGGCTCCAGAGCCGCATGCGGCTCTTTGATCCTTCTGATGTGGCTCAGCTGTTTATTTTGCGACCCCCCGATTTTACCGGGACTATCCAATTTACACCCGGACAACATTATTGAGGGCGTGCCGTGAGAGCTATGCCTTTAACGTCCTTTAAAACAGTGGTTCTCAAATGGGGGTACGCGTACCCCTGGGGGTACTTGAAGGTATGCCAAGGGGTACGTGAGATTTTTTTTAAATATTCTAAAAATGGCAACAATTCAAAAATCCTTTATAAATATATTTATTGAATAATGCTTCAACAAAATATGATTGTAAGTTCATAAACTGTGAAAAGAAATGCAACAATGCAATATTCAGTGTTGACAGCTAGATTTTCTGTGGATATGTTCCATAAATATTGATGTTAAAGATTTAATTTTTTTGCGAAGAAATGTTTAGAATTAAGTTCATGAATCCGGATGGATCTCTATTACAATCCCCAAAGAGGGCACTTTAAGTTGATGATCACTTCTATGTGTAGAAATCTTTATTTATAAATGAATCACTTCTTTATTTTTCAACAAGTTTTTAGTTATTTTTATATCTTTTTTTTCCACTACAAATGAGCTATTTTTTGCACTGAAACTGACGACATAATGCTGTATTTTACTTATTTATCTCTTTTTTTCAATCAAAAATGCTTTGTTCTGATTAGGGGGTACTTGAATTAAAAAAAAAATTCACAGGGGGTACATGACTGAAAAAAGGTTGGGAACCACTGCTTTAAAGGATGTCGTCGAGCCCGCTTTAGCACCATGCAATCTGCGTGCCGACACTCGTTAGTGACTGCAAGCCATACTTGGTCAACAGCCATGCAGGTTACACTGAGGGTTGTGATATAAACAACTTCAACACTCTTACTAATATGCGCCACACTGCGAAACCACACCAAACAAGAATGACAAACACATTTCGGGAGAATTGAATTGAATTGAATTATTTTTATATCGCGCTTTTCTCTAGTGACTCAAAGCGCTTTACATAGCGAAACCCAATACCTAAGTTACATTTAAACCAGTGTGGGTGGCACTGGGAGCAGGAGGGTAAAGTGTCTTGCTCGAGGACACAACGGCAGTGACTAGGATGGCGGAAGCGGGGATCGAACCTGCAACCCTCAAGTTGCTGGCACGGCCGCTCTACCAACCGAGCTATACCGCCCCGAGAACATCCGCACCGTAACACAACATAAACACGACAGAACAAATACCCAGAATCCCATGTACCCCTAACTCTTCTGGGCTACATTATACACCCCAGCTAGCACTAAACCTTGCCCACCTCAACCGACGCACGGTTAGTAATCAATCAATCAATCAATCAATTTTTACTTATATAAATCACTAGTGTCTCAAAGGGCTGCACAAACCACAACACAAACCACTACAACATCCTCGGTAGGCCCACATAAGGGCAAGGAAAACTCACGTTGGATCCGCTTTGGATTAGATTTCGCGACTGTGTTGGATCCATTATAGATTGAACTTTCACAGTATCATGTTAGACCCGCTCGACATCCATTGCTTTCGTCCTCTCCAAGGTTCTCATAGTCATCTGTAACCGACGTCCCATTGGGTGTGAGTTTTCCTTGCCCTTATGTGGGCCTACCGAGGATGTCGTAGTAAGAGTGTTAAAGTTGTTCATATCACAACCCTCAGTGTAACCTGTATGGCTGTTGAGCAAGTATGCCTTGCAGTCACTCCCGTGTGTCTGCAGAACCCATATATAACATAGGGCTGGGCTGGCAAGCTGATTTTACAGTACGTAGAGTGCGCTAAAGGCACGGTTATTATGGCCCGCCCTTATTGTTGTTTGGGTGACAATCAGCAGACATTCGCGAGAATAGTTACTCTGACCTTCGGGAGTCTGACGGAAAAATTGGGAGGGTCGGCAAGCAGCATTCATATAAAACTCGCGGGCCGCACTAACATTAAATTTGCATATTAAGGTGCAGGCTGCGTATCTGAGACCCCTGGTTTATACATAGCACAAAGCAAAAAAAACAGTGTTACATTTAAAATTTCAAAAGAGTTTTGTGGCTCCCATTGTTTTCTTTATTTTGCGAAACGGGTCAAAATGGCTCTTTGAGTGGTAAAGGTTGCCGACCCCTGGTTTACATGAACCGATGCCCAAATGAAAAACAATTGAATGAATTGATGAGTTGATTGGACTCTTGTATGTGTGCAGGTCTCTGCTGGTGTCAGAGAGAGGGAGGTGGCGTGAAGCAGGAGGAAAGGCGCCACTACAAAAGTGGTCTGGGTGAAATTTAGGCGATATCACAGCAGAAGAACTGCTTGTGTCGACCTTACATCAAACACACACACTCACTAACACTAATACACACACTCATAAGGGTCTAATCAGGGCACCGTACGGTACGGCGATGTCCTCAAGGCGGTCCAGTTTGTTTCCTGTGGGCGGATGGCGGCTGGAGGCCGGAGGACAACATTTGGTTGGTCGACATTTGTCTGACATGCTGGCTCTGTTAAAGCAGCACACACTTTCAGACATTTACAGTGCATTGTGGGTAGGCGCTAATTAAAGTTGCATTGTGGAGCTTGATTGATCATGAATTTATCAATCCAATATTAAATAAATGGCCATTAGGCATAAAGAAAGATGATGATAATATATAATTATTGAAGAATACATTAAATTCATGAGCATTGAAGTGTTGTGGATTAATTATTATGAATAGTATATTAAAGTAGGGAAGGGATTCATACGGTCCCATTCCTGGGTGGATCTCGCTTGAGATCTGCTGAAAATGATGGAAAGCGCCACATTATATAGCAACTGATGTGATGTTCAAAGTTGGGGTTGTCGCAGCTAAAGTGGAAGGTGCACCCCCTTAATTCGTCACGTTCCATGTGTCGGGGAAACCGCGACTAATGGGGCCATATGAATTCTCTTCCAACTGTAATAGTGATATAGTAAAATATCCAATGATTAGAATAGAATAGAAAGTACTTTATTGATCCCTGGGGGAAATCCGGCACCACAGTTTGCTAACAAAAGACAATAAACACTTGTGTATTTTTTACATGTGAATAATAAAAATACAGTTTATTATACAGCATTATTCACATGTGAATTGTATAAATACAGCATTATTCACATGTGAATAGTATAAATACAGTCTATTATACAGCAAATATTCACATGTGAATAATATAAATACAGCAATATTGACATGTGAGTAATATAAATACAGCATTATTCACATTTGAATAATATAAATGCAGTCTATTATACAGCATCATTCACATGTGAATAATATAAATACAGTCGATTATATAGTATTATACACATGTGAATAATATAAATTCAGTCTATTATACAGCATTATTCACATGTGAAAAATATAAATGCAGCATTAGTCACATGTGAATAATATAAATACAGTCTATTATACAGCATTATTCACATGTGGATAATATAAATAGTCTATTATACAGCATTATTCACATGTGGATAATATAAATAGTCTATTATACAGCATTATTCACATGTGAATAATATAAATACAGTCTATTATACAGCATTATTCACATGTGGATGATATAAATACAGTCTATTATACAGCATTATTCTAATGTGAATAATATAAATACAGTCTATTATACAGCATTATTCACATGTGGATAATATAAATAGTCTATTATACAGCATTATTCACATGTGGATAATATAAATAGTCTATTATACAGCATTATTCACATGTGGATAATATAAATACAGTCTATTATACAGCATAATTCACATGTGGATAATATAAATACAGTCTATTACACACCATTATTCTAATGTGAATAATATAAATACAGTCTATTATACAGCATTATTTTCATGTGAATAATATAAATATAGTCTATTATAAATCATTATTCTCATGTGAATATTATAAATACAGTCTATTATACAGCATTTTTCACATGTGAATAATATAAATACAGCGTTATTCACATGTGAATAATATTAAATACAGTCAATTATACAGCATCATTCACATTTGAATAATATAAATACAGCATTATTCACATGTGAATAATATAAATTCAGTCTATTATACATCATTATTCACATGTGAATAATATAAACATACTTTATTATACAGCATTATTTTCATGTGAATAATATAAATATAGTCTATTATAAATAATTATTCTCATGTGAATATTATAAATACAGTATTATACAACATTATTTTCATGTGAATAATATAAATAGTCTATTATACAGCATTTTTCACATGTGAACAATATAAATGTAGTCTATTATACAGCATTATTCACATGTGAATAATATTAAATACAGTCAATTATACAGCATCATTCACATGTGAATAATATAAATTCAGTCTATCATACACCATTATTCACATGTGAATAATATAAATACAGCATTATTCACATGTGAATAATATAAATACAGCATTATTCACATGTGAATAATATAAATACAGCATTATTCACATGTGAATAATATAAATATAGTCTATTATAAATAATTATTCTCATGTGAATATTATAAATACAGTATTATACAACATTATTTTCATGTGAATAATATAAATACAGTCTATTATACAGCATTTTTCACATGTGAATAATATAAATACAGTCTATCATACACCATTATTCACATGTGAATAATATAAATACAGCATTATTCACATGTGAATAATATAAATACAGCATTATTCACATGTGAATAATATAAATACAGCATTATTCACATGTGAATAATATAAATATAGTCTATTATACATTCAAGTACAGTCCAAAAGGAACATCTGCATTATACAGTTTGATGGCTGCCGGTATGAAGGACTTCCTGTGTCGTTCCGTGTTGTATTTTGGGAGTCTGAGTCTTCCACTGCACGTGCTCATTCTCTCCGCCAGGTCCGAGTGTAGTGGGTGGGAGGTGTTGTCCATAATGGCTCGAAGCTTTGCGAGCCCACCGCCAGAGAGTCTAGCTCCACTCCCACCACATTACTGGCCTTCATACCCAGGAATACAAATCTACAATTGCTGATATCACCCTAAGGAAATTGATTTTAAAATGATTTAATAGTAATAATGAATATTTTTAAAGATGATAACCAATGTTCTAGTGACTTCATGAGGCACCAGGGCAGAGTCACAACCTCTCCAGAATTTGACCATAAAGCATTCTTTCAAAGAAGACGGCGATGACGACATCCTGTCCCTAGCAACTGCCTCGTCTCTAAGGCAACATTCTCCCATGTCTGCGGCTCTCTTTTGCTCAGTGAGAGAAAGACAATCCCTGCAGGTAAAGTCGATGACTGCGTGTCTGTTGTCATGGTTGCGTGGAGAGTCGTTTCTGTCTGGCGACACCAAGGACTGGAGAACTGAAAAATGTGCGTATTTTTGTTTTTTTTCCCCCCATCATCGCTTGTGACTATTTTTTACGATCGTTCTTACCCAGCTTAATGGATCCCACTGTGCTCGTTGTCTTATTGTATGTGATGATCGTACACGAGCTGCTCTGTGGATGGATGCAGTACAGGAGTGCCAAGCCCTGTCGTCAAGCTGCACTTCGCTTAAGGTGTGTGGACTTTAAACTTCTACACGGCTGTAGCAGTATATTATGAAGGGTCATTAGGGAC